>NW_005871769.1:59936-62182 GCF_000147115.1 Myotis lucifugus | reverse complement strand
ACACACATATATATATATATACATACATATATATTAGTATGATTTCAGAGAGGAAGGGAGAGGGATAGAGATAGAAACATCAATGATGAGAGATAATCATTGATCAGCCACCTCCTGCACACCCACCACCAGGGACCAAGCCTGCAACCCGGCATGCACCCCCAACAGGAATTGAACCCGGGACCCCTCAGTCTGTAGGCTGATGCTCCATCCACTGAGTCAAACCAGCTAGGGCTTTAATGTGCTTTCCAACAGTGTAACAATGACAACCCCACACATGAATATCTCTTAGCACTTAACTCCACAAAGAACTGAAAGGTGCCACTCCTCTGAATGAAATGAAGAAGGAAGGAAGGAGGAAGGGAGGAGCAGGAGGAGGAAGAAGAGAAGCAGAAGCAGAAGAAGAGGAAGCTGCCACCGTCTACCCTTTAAATTCAGGAAAAGCCAAGCAATTAAAACACATCAGTCCCCAAAACTGTTCAAACGCTTTTGCATGATCAGAAACCCAACTCTCCGGAAATCCACACCTTATTATGGAAGACATTTTTCAAGACTGCGGACACTGTGCTGGGTTGGTATCACTACTTGAAAGGTTTACATTTCTTCAGACCTCACCCAGGTGCTTGGCACACACACCTGCTGGGAGAGAGTTCTCCACAGAACTCCCCATCTGCCAAGCTCAGGGTCCAGAGAGGCAAAAAGCTGGTGTGAACCACAGGACAATCCAAACTTGCTCCTGGTCCAGGCGTTTGTGGGATGCAATCCTGAATCTTGCCTTACAGTAGTTTGCACTTACCAAATGCTTTAATAGCCAGTATCACATTCAGTGCTCACAAAAGAATAGACCAGTGAGACTGGGAAGGATGACGAGCCTAATATTACAACTAAAGAAACAAATAAGCCTCTAAATGAAAAAATAAAAATACAGATAAGTAAAAGATGAGATTTTGGTGGTTTCTCCAACACAATCACTTGTTTCAAACACAAACACTAGAACAAGTACTATTCAGAAATAAACGATAGTCCCTTTCAATTTTTAAATACAATGAAAACGGAATTATCAGTTCCAACTCAATGGCTGCTGTGCAGGATTCAGTATATGATTTTGTCAGCACCTACCATCTGGTATCTAGAGCTACAAGATGCACATGTAATTGAGGTGGCAGTTGCAGAGGGAAAGGGGGGCATAGATATTAAAATTCACCTTTAAAATCATTCTAACCCCCAGTCCAATCCCTTCTTTACAAGGGATATTCTGGAGGTGGAAATAAAGCATACTTCTCATCTTCTCCTAACCATTTTCTCATGTGAATGTTACAAATAAAAGAGGAGGGGGACTGCCCTAGCCAGTTTGGCTCTGTGGTTAGAGCGTAGGCTAGCAGACCAAAGGGTCTCAGGTTCAATTCCCAGTCAAGGGCACGTACCTGGGTTACAGGTTCCATCTGCCCTGGTCCCTGGCATGCAACAGGCAACCATTCCATTTGTCTCTCACGTGATATTTCTCTCTCTGTCTTCCTTCCACTCTCTCTAAAAATCAATGGAGAAAATATGAGGATTAATAGAAAAAAAATTAAAAAGAGGAGGGAGATAATTCTGGCCGGTGTGGCCCAGTAGGTTGAACACCATCCAGCGCACCAAAAGGTTGCTGGTGGGATTCCGGTCACCTGGACTGCAGGCTCGGGCTCGATCTCCCGGTAGGGAGCAGACAGGAGGCAGCTGATTGGTGTGCCGATGTTTCTCTCTCTCCCCCTCTCCCTTCTCTCTAGAAATCAATTACAAATATATATTTTTTTAAATCTAAAACGTCATGGGGAGAGCCCTGGAGAGGGAGCTTCTAGTTCTGGCACTGACACAGAATCGCTACGTGACCTTGAGCGAATTACTGCTTCTCTGGGCCTCAGTTTTCCCCATCTGAACCCCAAGATGGTTGAGGCCCATCTTCTCTTCCAACACAGACTGCAAAACTGTGAAGGGGCCCCACACGGAGCCCTGGGCGGAGGAACGCTGGGGTTTGGGGGAGCAAACTGCCCCTTCCACAAAGCCGCTTGGCCAACGCGGGACGCAAACAAACCCCTTTGGGCCAGGACTCCTCCAGGAAGGACCGGCTTCTCCCACGCTGGCTCCGGGGAGCCGCCCAACGGGGAAGAGGACGGGCCTCTTCCACAGACCGCCTGGGGGGGCCGGGCCCCCGCACCCGCTCTTAATTGGTTACCATCCCACGCGGAACAAAAGGCAGCTGGAGCTGG
>NW_005871769.1:45286-59034 GCF_000147115.1 Myotis lucifugus | reverse complement strand
CCGGCCCCGCCCCCCGTCGCCCAGGCCCCGCACCCCGCGCGCCGGCCTCGCCCTACGTCGCCCAGGCCCCACCCCGCCCCGCCCCCTGCAGCCTCCAACCTAACCTTCCACGACCCCGCGCAGACTGCCCCGCAATCCCAGCTCCCCAGAACCTTGGCCGGAATCCCCTAAACAACACCCCACTCGCGTTCCGACGATCCCAAGCGCCACACATTCCCTGGCAAATTCATACCCCAAACCATGCGACTTTCCCTCAGATCCCCCACAAATCCCCTGCACCCCGCGCACATCCTGCAGCTCCTCCCACACCGCACCCCTCCCGCACTCACGGACGCGGCACCCTAAGCGCACACTCGCGCTCTGCCCCTTGCGGTAAGCATTGGGACAGAGACTTCTGAAAGGGGTGAGGCGGCTGCTCGGAGCGCTAGTCACGCCTGGTTTCTTGAGCTGGGTGCGGGGGTCAAAAGTGTTCACTTTGTGAAAATTCACTGGCGTACACTTCAAACGCGTGCACTTTAATGCGTGTGTGTTAAACTTCAGTAAAACACGCTCAAAGGTTATTCCGGGAAGGATGCATGGGCTTCCCCAGGCGGCCAGAGGGGCGGTGGGGCCTCTTAGCTCACCATAACCCTGACTGAGGGTATCAGACACCCCTGGAACCGCCTTGCCCTTCACGCGGCCTCACACTCTCAAAGGAGCAACAGGACCTGCCTCTTTCCTTTGACTAAACCCGTGCCCACAAGGCACCCACTGTGTGCCCAGCGTGGTGCTTGGCACAGAAGGAGACAAAGAAAGCTGAGAAAAGGCATGGCCTGAGGAGGTTCTCAGGACCTCCCAGCTGACGCACCTGCCCCAGTCCGGGTGGGCACTGCATAGGCCCCTCACGGCAGAGCCTGGGATGGCTCAGGGCTGCTAGATTGGCAGGCAGCACCATCCCTGTTGCTAGGCGATATCAACACTATGCCAAACTCTGGTTTCAGGGAGGCTATATCCTGAACCATCCCTCTGCCTCACTCACCAGGGCACTAGGCTGGTCGCTGCACTTCTCTGAGCTGCATGCTCCTCCTCTCTGTGAAGGAGCCCATGGGCCAAGGCATCTCTTCCCTTCTCACAAGCGGGGATCTAGACTGGACTTCCCTTCTCTGGCAAAATATAAGAGGGAGGAGAGAGGGGGGCCAGGAGAGGGGAGGGAGAAGAGAGTGGAAAACCAACACATTTGCAAACCCACATGGCCATTCTTCCTTTGTAAAGTCCCACATTGGTTCTAGATCAGTGGTTCTCAACCTTCTGGCCCTTTAAATACAGTTCCTCATGTTGTGACCCAACCATAAAATTATTTTCATTGCTACTTCATAACTGTAATGTTGCTACTGTTACGAATCATAATGTAAATATCTGATATGCAGGATGGTCTTAGGTGACCCCTGTGAAAGGGCCGTTTGACAGCCAAAGGGGTCGCGACCCACAGGTTGAGAACAGCTGTTCTAGATGCTGGGAACTCCTCCCAACAGTTGGCTGCCCTCACAGTACTCCATGTCCCTGCTCCACTGTGAGGGTGAATTAAGCTTTCTATTGCCTGCCTTGTGGCAGGAGCCAGGTTCCTCACTCCTTGTAAACCACAACTCTTTGCTGGGCCTTCCCAGGCCTCCCAGGAGAGCAGAGCTTTACGTGAAATCACGGCCCCGAGCCTCAGAAAGTTTGCAACTTCAGGGGGATCATGTCAACAGGTACTGAGAGCCCGGTGACCTCTTGTTTCATGGGTTGATGCTCAACCAGCTGGATATGGTTTTGACTCTAGGGTTCACCCTGGGACCTCCTTCTGCACCTTTATTCAGTGATTCTTTTCACTCAGCACATCCTCTCTCCCTGCCAGCAATTCTCCCCCTGGTGAAGTCCTCCTTCCCCAACTCTAGAGATATCCCTGGCCTCACAGCCACTCTTCTGCTTCTGGAGCATAGCACTCAAGCCAGCCCCCGTCACTCTGCCTCCGTCTGCCTCCGGAACCACCTCCACGCCCGCGGAAGGGCAGACGAGTGTCTGCTCTAGCTCTGTGCCCTGGGACTGCATTGGGCTTGGACAGAGTGTCTGGCTTATCCTGTACCCTCCTCTGCAAGAAGCTTGCATGCTGTGGACTGAGCAGAACCGGGGTTCGAAACCCAGCACTTGCCGTGTGCTGCCTCTGATTTTCATCGGTGAAATGAGAAGAGAGCTGCTGCCCTCAAGGGCTCCTCATGAGAACGCACGGAGAGAGGGAAGGGGGAGACGGCGATATGCTTCAAAGCTAGTGCAGGGGAGACAGGGTTCCAGGACCGAGGCAATGCTCTCTGATCTGACACATGGTGGTGGTCCTCCAGCCTCTGGAGACCCTTCCCCGACCCCCGCCCGGCTCAGTCCCATGCCCTCCAGCTCACTTTCTGGGCTGTAGTCAGCTCATCATCTCTATCTGCTCCCAGTTCTCTTCCCAAAGCCTGCGTCTTATCTCTGTGACTCCACAGACTTGCTAGCTGGGTGGGGAAAGGAATGGGTTCTGCAAGCAGCGAAATCAGCCTGGGTGACGAGACCCAGCATCCCCCCAAGCCTCAGTTTCTTGGTCTATAAAATGTGGGCAATAAGAATGCTCACCTGGTGGGGCTGTGTGAGGTTCTAGGCCAGCACTGTTCACTGCTGGAAATCCAGAAATGCCTAATGTCTAGTCCACTGATTTGTTGCCTGACCTTGGCCAGGCCTCAGTTTCTCCATCTTGGAAGTGGGAATAATAATCCCTCACACGTTGTAGGATTGCATTTCAGTTCAGAATGAAAACACAGAGACAGAAATGCTTTGGAAACTGTAAAGCCCTGGATAGGTGCTGGCAGTGCTTCTTACTAAGATACCAAGATGCTGCTGTCCGGCCCCTGGAGGTGCTGGGAGTCTGAAAGAGCACAAGAGTCATGAGGAGGAGCAGAAACGGAAGCTCTGAAATTACATAGGAAACTGTAAGAGGAAGGGTTGTGAGAGCTCAACACGGAAGTTGCTTCTAGTTTGTGGGAAGGGAGTGGTCAGGGCAGACTTTCTGGAAGTGGAGGCACTAGAGTTGGAAATAGTAGTAATACTAACAACAACAACAAAGTAGTGAGCACTGTGTAAATGTTTTGCATAGGTTATCTCATTTTCTCTTCATCACAGCCCTGAGTTTGAGACCATCGATGTCTTTAACTTACAGATAATGTTCAGAGACATTCAACTATTTGCCCACGATCACAAAGCTAAAAACTGCCAATGGTGGAAAACCCAGGCCTGTCTGATTTCAAAGCCAAATTCTTTTTTTGTTTGTTTGTTAATTCTCACCCAAAGATATTTTCCATTGATTTTTTAGAGAGAGTGGGAGGGAGGTGGAGAGACAGAGAGAAACATCGATGTGAGAGAGACACATCGATTGGTTGCCTCCTGCAATGCCCCGACCAGACCTGGGGATCGAGCCTGCAACTGAGATATGTGCCCTTGACTGGAATCGAACCCAGACCCTCAGTCCACAGGCCGACTCTGTCCACTGAGGCAAATGGACTAGGTAGGGCAAAGCAAACTCTTGAGAAGAATTTGGATAGATGGAGAGAGACCCCCCCCACTCCCGCCCCAGGGGTTGGTGTACAACCAAGGCTGAGCCCACCAGAGCATCTCTCCCTGGTCACAGTGATTGGTTCAGGAACGGGCACATGACTCGAGATAGGCCAGTGAACCTCAAAACAAGGACTTCCATAGAAACTGTAGAAACCATTGAAACGCCACACGACAGCTTGCTGAGCTAGTGTGATTTAAGCCTGGAGCAACTGCACCCTGGGAGAGCCAGGCTGAGATGAAGCCCATGCAGAGGGGCAGAGGCGAGGGAGACAGGGTCCTGCTGCATCTGAGCCAGCCGTGCCTGGGGCTCTCACCTGGGCTTCTTAGCGCACAGCCAATACACCAGTTGAAACTATTTTGATAGAAAACCCAACTCAACCCGGCTGAAATGCTCATCGGAATCGATTGGCTCATTTAAGGAACATCTCCAGCGCTGGGAATTCAAGTGCAGATGCCCGAGGCCCATGGCGTGCGCGCGCTTCCTAGGCACTTCATCATTGTCCGCCCGCAGCCCTGGTCCGCCCACCGCCCTTGTCCGTGGCTGGTGTCTGGACTGGCTGTGAACTGGCTGCAGCAGATCAGGCTTCACATCTGTAGCCACACCACCCAGAACCAATAGCGCCTCTTTCGCAGCCACAAACTGAAGTCTGAGGTGGCTCTGATGGGAAGAACTTAGATCTCCTGCTCATCCCTGAGCCACCTGGGGGGTTGGATGTGAGGAATCAGGGTGATTGGCTTGGGCCAGCAGGGACTCCGCCCTGGCTTCGGGGCAGGAGGGGAACCCGTGCTGAGAGGGCCGCCGTGCCCACCTCTAAGGACCCCTTTTCTCCCTCAGCCAGTTGACTTGGGTTTCATCACTTGGCACCCAGATTCCTGGTAGTAACAATCATCAACCCCATTTCCAAAGAGTTTCCATTTAGTTTTTGGCAGCTCCAGTCTTTATACTTACAGTATTTACTAAATCAATCAACAAATTGTTAATTCTGCTTGGGAGTTACATAATGCCTTTTATCCCAAACTCTCATCACACCTCAGAAACAAGTTTCAATGACCTGCCTCAGCCTTTTCCCCTGGGGCATTACGTGTACTAGTAACTATAAAGACTAGTAGCCTGGGCGGCGTGGCTCAGTGGTTAAGCATCAACCTATGAACCAGGAGGTCACGGCTGGATTCCAGGTCAGGGCACATGCCCAGGTTGCAGGATCGATCCCCAGTGCAGGGTGTGCAGTAGGCAGCCGATCAATGTTTCTCTCTCATCATTGATCTTCTATCTCTCTCTCCCTCTCCTTCTTTGAAGTCAATAAAAATATATTATTAAAAATAACCCCCCCCCCAAAAAAAACCCATAGCATCCACTTAATATATAGTTTTTACTCTTACAACTCAACATGTCTGTTCTTTATTGACCATTACTCTTCGTGCCTTCTCCTTTATAGCAATGAAGCTTCCAAGCAAGAGAGGCCGTTTTAAAATATGTTTTCTTGGATCTACATGGACTAAACATCACACGCACTGTTTCGGGAAGCAGCCAGCAGCTCCCGGTGAGACCGGCACACTTGTTATCCCCATTTTGCGGGCCCGTGACATGAGGCACAGAGAGCGCTGTAGCTGGTGGCCCAGCAGGTGAGTGGCAGGGCTCCGCTCTTCACTCAAGTCCATGGCGTCAGGGACTGTACCTCCCTCAGAGCACTCCACTGTGTCCTCCCTCGAGCGCCTTTCCCAGTGATGTGTGCACTGCTGTTCTGTCAGAGACTGCAGTGTGGTCAGGAGGCCCATGGCACCTCTATGGCCTCAGAAAGGTCCCATGCTTGCTTCTTCAAAACAGTTACAGACAAGCTGAACACGCTCCGCCTTCATAAAGCTTTCAGCTTAGGTCTCGAGTTGAACCATAACCACTCAAACCAATAGCACAAAGAAGTCTGCCCGGAAGAGTGGCATGTGCGCTGAGCCTTTGTAAGGATGGCTAATTATTTGCTTTGCAGAAAGTGGTGGAGGAGGACCAAGACCAGGAGGTGGGAATCACAGACCAGGGGTGCAGCTTAGCTGAGCTGCAGGAGGCGTGGAAGAGAGAGTCAGGAGGTGAGTCAGGAGAGAATAGCTAGAAGGTGCTCTAGAGATCAGCCCTCTCCTTAGCAGTCCAGGGGCGGGCATATCCCTGGCTGGCCAATGAGAATGCATATCTCCATGGTGATAGTGATTGGTTCAGGGGTGGGCATGTGACTGGAGCCAAGCCAATAAGATCTTTCCCCAGGATTTTAGATAAAACCATCAGGGAAGAGGCCCTCTCTGTTTCTGTGATTGTAGGTGCCAAGGACCATGGAAGCCTGAGGCTGCTGGAACGGCTTTGTCCCCCACAGAGAGAATTCTTAACACCCAGTTCAGATCAGCCTGGAGACAAGGTGACCAGAGCTGTTGGGTCAGGCTGGCCTCATCCGAGCTTTTTGGAAAGACACATCCACTGTCGCCTCAAGCAAACTTCTCTCTTGAGAGAAACCTCAAAAGTCTTTATTTCCTTTTTCTCTTCTTTCTTTCATTTATTCATATTCATTCTCGCTTTCGTTCTTTCTTTTTCTTTCTACATCTTTTTTCTCTTTGTTTTTCTCTCTCCTTTATTTTTTAATTTAGTAAATATCTTTTTAAATAATTCTAAAAAATACACGCACACATTTTACCAATACCTGACCAGTATGATTCAAAACTGTCAATGTCACAAAGCATAAGAAGGATTAAGAAACTGCCACCAACTACAGAGACTAAGAAAACAATTCAATGTGGCATTCTGGATGAGATCTTACTACAAAAAAGGGAGATTGATAAAAACAAACAAAACCCCCCACAAACAACACACACACAACCCCACCCCCCCCAGCCCCCAAAAACCAAAAACAAAACCCAGATGAAATAATCTGAATAATTCTGTGGCTTAGTTAAAAGTATTGTACCAATGTTAATTTCTGAGTTTTGACAAAGGGACAATGGTAATGTATGGTAATTAGGGTTCAGGGGACAGAGGAAAACTCTCTGTGCTATATTTGAAACTTTTCTCTAAACCTGAAATCACTCCAATGTAAAAGTGTTGTGTTTTTTTAATACATGCACAGAAAAAGTTCAACCAGTACATCAGGACATGCGGTGACAAACAAGTGTCCCTCCTGCAATTCCCCCTCCTTAGAGACAGCCACCGTTACAGTGTAATGAGGATTCTCTACGCACCTGCAGACTTACATATATCCACCCCTCCGCCCTGTTCTACACAATGGCAACTCCCGCTTTTCACTTAACAGTGTGTTCCTTGGAGAGCCTTCCCCGTCCACATGAAGAACTGCCTCGTTTGTAATGGTGTGGGGTATGTACCCTGACCTGCCTCGTTTGTAATGGTTTGGGGTATGTACCCTGACCTGCCTCGTTTGTAATGGTGTGGGGTATGTACCCTGACCTGCCTCGTTTGTAATGGTGTGGGGTATGTACCCTGACCTGCCTCGTTTGTAATGGTGTGGGGTATGTACCCTGACCTGCCTCGTTTGTAATGGTTTGGGGTATGTACCCTGTCCCCAGCGGATGGCGCGCATTATCCCCTGCATTCTGCTACATACAATGTCTTTGCACACATGTGCAAATGTCTCTCCAGGCTCATTATAGAGGCTCTCAAAGAGCAACCGCAGAGCTTTGCCCATAGGTTACTGCAAGGCCAGGTATCCCCGACCCATATTGGGTTCTCAGACTCACAGGATTTGAGGTTTACTTCAGCAAAATTACTAACATTTAAGAATGACTTCAACCAATATTTATTCAGAGCTGAATCAGTATCAAGCAGTAATAGAGAAGCGCTCAGAATGGGGAGGGTATCACCACACCTAGGAGTCCTGTTACATTCCTTTATCAATGGAGGCGCCGGGTGGGGACACTGTTCAACCGGATCCCGCCTGCGGGTTGCAGGTGAGGTCTCTGAGGATTTGGATGCTATCAGCCAATCTCCTACCCACGGAGGGGTCTTCCTTGGATCAGCTGCTCAGCGTCTGTCCCCTTTGTGGGCCGCCCACAGCAGTGCCGTCCTCACAAGCTTGCCCATCAATTCTTGCTTCTGAGGCCCTGGAGCTGCCTGACATGGTGGCGGGCTTGTCAAGCCCTGACTTTGATTCTCTGAGCTATTCCATTTCTTTGCATTAAATTTAAATTTCCTTCCATTTTTTCTTTTGTTAACTGTTGCTCTCAACCAAAGAACCCTACCTGATACCTTCTCCATCCTTTTTTTGTTGTTGTTAATCCTCACCCGAGGATATTTTTCCAATGATTTTTAGAGAGTGGAAAGGAGAGAGAGAGAGACAGAGAGAGAAACATTGATGTGAGAGAGACACATCAATTGGTTGCCTCCCACACATGCCCTGACTGGGGCCACGGATCGATCCTGAAACTGAAGTACATGCCCTTGACTAGAATCCAACCCGAGACCCTTCAGTCCAAAGGCCGATGCTCTATCCACTGAGCCAAACTGGCTAGGGCTGCATCCCTGTTTTAAATGATGCGATAATTCGTAAACAGCTGTCCCCACCCAGCGCCTCCATTAATAAAGGAATGTAACAAGACTCCTAGCTGTGGTGATACTCCCCCCATTCTGAGTGCTTCTCTATTACTGCTTGATATTGATTCAGCTCTGAATAAATATTGGTTGAAGTCATTCTTAAATGTTAGTTTTGTTCATCCAGTGCCCTCCCAGCTACATTTCATGCGTAATAGTAAGCCTCTTTCTATTTGTATTCTAAAAGCGCTGCTGCCTTTGATACCAAAGGCAGAAACAGAAGACTTGTCACCACACTGGGGACCATGCTCTGTCCCTGGTCACTCCTGGCCTGCATCACACTTTTCTGTCAGCATCAGCTGGTCATCTTGGGCAAAAAGTCCAAATCAGGACTGAGATGGCAGTCAACTCCCTAGGTGTGTGGTCCCCTCCAAGGCCAAGGGCATACAATTGGGACTCAGAAAGCCAGAATTCAAAGCACAGCCCCTCCACTCATGAAGCAATTTCACCTTTTTGAGGACCTAAGTTTTCCAACCTGTCATGTATGTTTCTTTTTTATTTATTTATATACCAGAGGCCCGGTGCATGAAAATTCATGCACTGGAGGGGGGTCCCTCAGCCCAGCCTGCCCCCTCTCACAGTCCAGGAGCCCTCAGAGGCGGAAGGCGACCCGGTGATCAGGGGAAGGCGACGCCCCATCACACCTCTGCAGCTGCCACTGCTGGCAGCGTAAGCCTTGGCCGGCCCTGGTTAGCTGCACCTCGGGCCGTCCCTGGGTGGCTGGGGGGCTGAGGGGACTGGGGGACTCTGGAGGCAAGCGGTGGGGCTGAGGGGATTGGGTGCTGCCATCTTGTGGCTGTGGGTGCCGCCATCTTTGAGGGTGGGGCAGTCAATTAGCATATTCCCTCCTTATTGGCTGTGAGCACCGCCATCTTTGAGGGCAGGGCAGTAATTAGCATATTCCCTCTTTATTGACTGTGGGTGCCACCATCTTTGCGACAGTGTGAGGGTCAATTAGCATATTCCCTCTTTATTAGATAGGACTAGAGGCCCAGTGCACAAATTTGTGCACGGGTGGGATCCCTCAGCCTGGCCGGGGATCAGGGCAATCGGGGCCCGGCCAGCCGGGGGGAAGCACTGTGGGAGGTTGGCTGTGGGAGCACACTGACCCCCAGGGAGCAGCTCCTGTATTGAGTATCTGCCCCCTGGTGGTCAGTGCACATTATAGCAACTGGTCAAGCGGCCGTTTGGTTGCTTAGGCTTTTATATATAGATTTCAATCCTTCCCAGAGGATATGTTTATTTTTTTATTGATTTTGAGAGAGAGAGACATCTATGTGAAAGAGAAACATCGATTGCCTCCTGTACGCACCCCGACTGGGGATTGAACCCACAACCTAGGTATGTGCCCTGACTGGGAATGGAACCCACAGCTCTGCAGTGTATGGAACAATGCTCCCACCAACTAAGCTACCCAGCCAGGGCCATGTGTATTTCTTAACCCAGATACTGTGTGAGGGCAATGTGGGAGGTGCTCGGCTGCCCCATTGATCTGCTCTTCACTTTCCCTCTGTCTCCAGAGTCCTGATCCCTCTCCCTCCTCCCCAGAAGCAAAAAGACGGGTGGGCCTGAGCAGAGAGCCTGCAGCCTGAAGAATTACAGAGCAGCCTGAGGGGCTAAGAAGACTGCAAAGAACTGACATGATAGTGCCGTGTGCAGAACCACAGATTCGCGATGACCAAGACCAGGGTGCAAGGCAGCACGTGGCGGCTCCGTGCCCTCGGCACACCATCTACCTTTCCCAGCCTGTTTTCTCGACTGTGACATGAACAGGGTGGTGATAACTCCTGCCTTGTCTACTTCAAATGGTGGTCGGAGGCCCAGATTATATGAGAGGTGAAAGTGCTCTGCCCCAAGGAGTGCCTGGGCCGTGTGGGCGGTGAGAAGCGTGCCAGGCTCTGGGACCCACCCCCTGGCTGATCCGAGGCAGGAGCACCCGCGAGCTCGTGAGGCTGGCTTGCCCACGCGCTCTCACACAGGGTGGCTGGCCCAGCTCACAGATGAACCTTTTTCATCTCATGACACACATACGCTAATTACTAAAATTCTGCAGCATACCAAAAAATACATTACATTCTTTGCTGATCTGACCAAAAAAACAGGTATGATTTTGATTCATTCACACCAGATGGCTATTGTCTCTTTTTTATTTGACTATCTAAGGCAGGGGTCCTCGAACTTTTAAAACAGGGAGCCAGTTCACTGTCCCTCAGACCGTCGGAGGGCCAGACTATAGTTTAAAAAAAAAACTAGTCGGCTGCTAAGCAACAGGCAGCGGCGGCAAAAACACCCGGCGGGCCGGATAAATGTTTTCGGCAGGCCGCATGTGGCCCGCGGGCCGTAGTTTGAGGACCCCTGATAAGGGAATAGAGGTCAGTGCCCTGACTAAACAGTGAGATATTTCATGTTTAAAAGTTCTTGTGGCGCACGGGTTGAAAATCGCTGCCCCTAGGAGAATCCAGGGCTTTTCGGACGGGGTAGAGGGATAGGATGTTCTAAGACGTTGGGAGAAGTGCTTGAATCCTCCAGCCTTTCCATGCGGATGCTCTTCCCTTTGCAAAGCCACGCCCATAACCTGGTCCCTTAGGGGGACTATACCAGTGGCTGGAAGCACAGGTCCTGGGGACAAGGAGGCCGGGTTTGAATCCAGGCTTGGTCACTTCTCAGCTGGTGGCCTCGGTCTAGTCCCTGCTCTTCTCTGTGCCGCGAGCTTCTTCACCTGTGAAACGAGACCGGGAGGACCACCTCATGGTCTTGAGACGAGGGCCCAGTGCAGAGCCGAAGCTCATAACTCGGGGTTGGAAGAATCCAGGAGGGCCAGCCTGGCTCCGGAAGAGGCCAGGCCGAGGGTGATAGAGTGGAGTATCAGGATCTGCCAGTCTATCCAGAGACGTTGGAACACACATCCAGACTGGTTCTCCCTGCCGCCTTCTCCTCCCACTCGTCTCTCCTCATCCCTTTAGGCACCGTGTCCTGAGCCATCCGTGTGCTGCTGGAGACTGGAGCTGAAGCAGGACTGACCTGGGGCCAGGCCGGGGCGGGGGTGGGGGTGGGGTGGGGGGGTGGGGGTGGGGGGGCTGACACAGACACAGCAGTGAGAGGCCCAGACCTGGGGGGTTCCAGGAGAGGACAGAAGGCCAGTGATGCCAAGGGGTGAGGAAATGTAAAGGTTGAGGGCACTTAGTCCAGAAAAAGGCAAAAAGAACGTTTCCCCCAGTCGTTTTTTCCTTTTTTTTTTGGCCTCTGTCTCCTCTTCCTGATTTCCCCCTCGCCTCCATTCCTCTCTCCTTCTCTTACTTTTTTCTTTCTTTAACCCAAAGGAAATACAAGTTGAGGACATGAAACAAATATTGTCATACATTTTGTAAATGTACTTACCTGAGGGGCACAGAGAAGAAAGATGAGAACAAAATTGCACCTCCATTGCTTTTATCTGGCTGCTGGCTTCAAGCCGCCCACAGACTCAAGCAAAGGCGGGAGGTGCAAGTCAGCCAACAGAAACCTGCCCGGCCAGCCCGGGGCCTGCCCGCCCCTCCTGTCCCGGTCTCACCGCTTCCTGTGATCACTGAGCTCTCGGGAAAGGCACTGCCCTCCTGGCTCAGCTGCTGGATGCTCCCCACCATCCTGCCCCGCCCCCCTCACCTGGGGGCCGTGGCGGCCTGCGCGTGCTCTCCACTGAGCTTCCCTGTGTGCTGCCCCTTTGGCCGGAGCGCCCTCTCCACCCTCAGGCCCCGCCCAGCAGGCGGCCGGCTGAATGCTAAAAGGCTTGCAGGACTCAGTTGGCAACCTGCTCTCCAAAGTCTCTCTGACGGGGGGGGGTGGGGGGGGAGGGGGGGCCGGGGGCGAAGGGGGGGCGGGGGGTAGCACGGGCCCCCCTGGGTGGTGACAGGCAGGTAAGACTCTGCCACCCGTGTCTGCCAGCTTCTTGAGGGAGCGCCGGGACTGGCCCTTAGCCGTGTCTCCTAGGCCTGCAAGGTCCTGGCCACAGAGTGTACTGTCATGTCTGAGCATGTGTGCTGAGTGAAGAACAGAAGACGAGACATCCCTCGTGGAAGCCACCTGGTCAGCCCAGGTAGGGAGCGGCCAGGCCTTCCAATGTCATAGGGTGTAGGAGGTGCCCAGGGACCACACGACACCCACCTGGCACGCCTGAGCACTGCCCTGTGTTGTCCTGTTTACACCAAGCCAACGAGGAAGGCACATCATGTCCCCTTTCCACGGTGAGGAGACTGAGGCACAGGGAGGTGCAGTGATACCCGGCTCACAGGTCGGGGGTTAGACTGGGGGTCTGACCAGAGCGGCAGTCAGGCCTGCGGCCTCCCGTGAGCCACTCCGACGGGCTGAATAATGGAGAGCCTGCCTGGGCGGGGCTCAGTGCCCTGGGAAGGCTCCCCCAGAAGCCCAGCGAGAACAGGATGCAGGGCCAGGTGTGTGTTTGCACGCCACCCGGGCCCTGAGGGAGGAGGCCATCGCTGCAGGAGGGCAGGTGCTTCTGCAGCCGTCCCTGTGTCGCAGGCTCCGGGGCCTGAGAAGAGCCCCATCCGGGCTCCCAGCTGGAGCCCAAGCTCTGGAACAAGAACACGGCCCACGGAGGGCTCTGGCTGGAGCCGCAGGAAGTGGGCACAGTGCCCAGGCTGGTATGACAGGGCCCAGGAACCGCATCGCGGCCACCACAGCCTTCACCATCCCACAGCGACTTCCTTCCGCTGCTGCCTCTCCCCGGGCAGCCCCTCCTACCTCCCGCTGGCTGTGGCCATCAGCACCTGCCCGTGCAGCAGCCTGCCACTGGCTGCTCCCTGCGGGATGGGGTGGGCAGCAGCGCGAGCTCCACCCCTGTGCCCCTGGGCACATCCCTTCACTGCCCGTTCCCACCGCCTTCAGTGGCCGGAGCTCCTAGTGCACTGCCCGCCCCGCCCCCCCCGCCCCCCCAGCTCTGGCGCAGTCCTGCCCAGGCCCTCTCCCGGGAAGGAAGCTCTCTGACCGCCTCCCTCCCAGGAGCACAGGGCCCCTCCGCCCCTTGTGATCCTCTTCCTCAGCAGCTGAGGCCAGCGGGAGGTGATGTTTACCCTTTGCTTCTCCTCTGACGCCCCCGCTGCAAAACGCCCAGAGCACAAACTTACGCTGCCTGTTGCCCAACCCAGGGCCTAGACAGGGCCTAGCACGAAGCAGGTGCTCCATACATGTTTGCTGAGTGAGTGAATTCTTGTCTGGAATGCTTGTCCCTGGAACGCCCGCTCTCCCGGGCCACACCTACCGTCCCCTCGCCGGGCAGCCTTCCCACACGGCTTCCCTGACTCCCATCCTGGGCTCCCAGACTCTCCCCCATCGTCCCCCGCCTCACATCAGCCTTGCCTCCTGGGTGCAGCAGCCCAGTTACCCAGACCCCGGCCCTGCCCCCTCAGCCGGTCTTTTCCAGAAAGGGAATACCCTTGGAGAAAAGGAAAGAGGTGGCCCAGACATCTGGAAGGTTCGGTGGTGGCGGGGGAAGTCTTGAAGGCACCACCCAGGAGAATGGGCACTGCCCTCGGCCTGTGTAGTGAGGAGACCGGTGAGCAGCGGGGGGGGGGGGGGGGGA
>NW_005871769.1:44228-45186 GCF_000147115.1 Myotis lucifugus | reverse complement strand
GGGGGGGGGGGGTGACCTGGGCCGGGAGGACCAGTGGGGCATGGGGCGGGATCCCGTATTCCCTGAGGCTGGCTCAGACATGCCTGGGGCCGCCCAGGGAGCCAGGAAGTGGGACGGGCCTGGGAGGGAGCTATACCCCGCCCCGCCCGCAGTCTGCACGCTCCCCTCCACGTGCCTCTCCTGGGCTCCTGGGTCCCTGGCACCCCGCTGGGCTCTGTGATTGTCCTGCACGTGAACCCCGTGCCCTTCCATCCCCACTTCAGGGAGGAAGACACGGAGGCACCAGGGCCAGTGGAGTCACTTCGCCTCCAGCATTCAGCGACTCTGCCCAGTCCAGGCTGCTCCCTCCCGGTCCCCACCCCGCAGGGCTGCGTCACCCACAAACCCTTCCATCCCCGTGGGTGGACGGACATGGAGATGGAGCCCAAAAGGGAGGTGGTCGCCTCACTGTCCCCGGGCACAGAGAGCAAAGCCTACCACCCTGGCTCTGGGACAGCAGGAGCCAACCCCTCCTGCCACACAACTCAGCCCCCCACCTGCACTGCTACCCCCCTGGCCTACAGCGTGGGCGGGGCCACAGAAGGGCAGGACCCCGTCTCCTCACAGAGAGAGACCATCAGCCCCAGGGGGGACCGGCACGCGCATTTATTAACACACTTGCCCACTCCACGGACTGAGGACTCAGATCCATCTTGGGCTGGACTCAGTCTGCCTGAGTTCAAATCCTGCCTGCACTGCCTCGTCGCTGGAGGATCTTTGGGCAAGTTGCTTTGCTTCTCTGTGAAGCAGTGTGTGCTTAGGGAATGTGGTTAGTGCAGCAGACACACCTCAGACCTCCCCCCTTCAAACTCGGCTCTCCCCTGGACCTTCCCCGCACCGACTCCTGCTCAGCCTCTTCCCTGCTTCCCCTGGATTCTGTCAAACACCGTCTCTGCGCAGTGGAGGGTGTGCTGACTAC
>NW_005871769.1:39368-43593 GCF_000147115.1 Myotis lucifugus | reverse complement strand
AACATCATGATGAGAAGAGATCACTGATGCTGCTCTGCATGAGCCCACAACTGGCATGTGCCCTGAGCGATTGAACCCGGGACCTCAGTCCGCAGCAACGGCTGTCCGCTGAGCCAAACCAGCCAGGGCTGAGCTAGTGCATTTATTTCCTCTCCCTGCCCTCACTTCAGAGTCTCCAGGACTGGGTAAGCACACAAAGTGTCCCTTTCCGGGGCTTCTTAGATGCGCAGCAAAAAAGTGTCCTTCAACCCGCAGACCCCAGGCATCCAGGCCCCTCTCCAATCAATCACTTGTTTAAATTTTAGAGTTATTTTTTGCACTTATTGGCAAATCTACCTATATGTTCTCTCTTCCCACCCCCTTTTCAACTCAAATGTGAGAATATACTACACATTGTTCTGCACTTGGCTTTTTCCCTTCCATTTACAATTTCTAACAGTCTATCTTGGGATCACTTCCTAGCGATCCAGATGCCTTCTTCATCCCCTTTTCTGGCTGTGGAGCCTCCATTCCCTCCTTCGTGGAGTGGGACTTACAATACCAACCCCAGAGCACCAGTGGGAGATCCCGAGCTTCGGTTCATGATGCCTCTGAGGCTTGGAGGCGGGGCTTGCTGCCCACTGTGCTGAGCGAGAGGAGGCCAGGTTGGGAGCTAGGAGAGGCGGGACCCAAGGAGAGCCCTGGAACAGCAGCAGCCAGTGCTCTGCGGGCCCTGCTGGGTCTAATCCGCACGTCCCTGAGGCAGGTGCTGCTCTTAACCCCTCCTCCGGGACTGGTTAAGTACAACTTGCCCTGGACTCAGGGTCTCCCCTCCGGAGGCCTCAGTCGCATCACCTGTGGAATGGGTTTTAGGGGACGAGATGGAGCCCATTCCAGGGGAGCCAAGCGCAGAGTAGCTACGCCACTCGCCTGGACTCACGCAGCAGAGAGCATTTTAACCCACAGCTGCACCATCCCTGCCCCGAGGCTGACTGCCCACATCCGGGCGCTCCAGGGCTCAGCCGCCCAGGCTGAAGGGGCCCCTCGCTGGGCCCTCCGGTCACGCTGCCTCTGGGGAGACGTCTGGAGCCACATGCGTGTCTGTGCTCAGAGCAGGGCCGAGGTTTGGGGTCTCTTTTTTCCTGGCATCGGGCTGGGGCACTCAGCTTTTCCTTAGAGACCAGACTGCTCGTTCCCAGCTGTTTGGCTCGGCCGAGTCACCTCCCTCCCTGGGTCTCAGTTTCTCCATCTGCAAAAGGGGATCAGCAGTTGCTCATCATGGTACCGTTTGGGGATTAATTGATCTAATAAATATATACATCACTTAGGAAAGGTCCTGGAATATAGAAAAGCTAAAAAAAAAAGAAAAGGAGCCGTTATTATTATTGTTGTTGTTGTTGTTGTTGTTGTTGACAACATTGTCCCCGGAGTATCTTGCAGCAGGGAGGAGGAGGGACCATTTGCTGGGAGGGGGGCCCTAGGCGCCAATCCTTCCTGTTGACCTTAGACAAGGACCTGGAATGGGCTCCATATCGTCCCCTAAAACCCATTCCACAGGTGATGCGACTGAGGCCTCCGGAGGGGAGACCCTGAGTCCAGGGCAAGTTGTACTTAACCAGTCCCGGAGAGCGACTGGGGCCTTGCTGCTCCCTCCGCCAGGCCCCTGCCCTTCCCAAACCCCCCTCCCCCTGATTTTTCAGGGTACAGTTAGGATACCTGCTGGGCAGCCTGCCTTCGTCCTGCTTCCCTCCCCAGCTGCTGAAGGTCTTGGAGGGTTCCCGCAGCCTCCCTCGGGCCTGGGTCTCCCAGCCCGTCCTCCCTCCCGGCAGAGATGACCCTCTCCCGTCTCCCGCCGGCCCCGCCCTGCTCGCCATTCGCGCGTCCGAGCGCCTCTTGCGTAGACGCCCAGGTCGCCAGGCCGCCTCCACCCGTCCGGTCCGAGGATCCGGGCGAGGGAACCCAAGGAGGCCCGGGAAGAGCGTCAGGGGGGTCTCGGCCCTGGGACCACAGATCTTGCCCAAATCCCTATCCTGCCTTCCCTCTCTGCGCCCATTTTCCACCTCAGCCAAATGCATTCCCCAGCGATTTCCTGAGTTCCTACTGTGTGCCGGGCACTGAACAGGGCGCTGGGGCTGGCAGGGACCGGGAAGCCACGCGGAGGGTCAGCACACAGTGTGCGGTCAGGTCAGTCTTGCTGCAGAGGCGAGCGCTGTGAGGGAGTCGCCGGAGGGACGGGAGCCTGCGTGCTCCCTGTGGGGCCTGGGCGGTGCACACAGTAGGCTGTCCTGGGATGAAAGGTGTGCCGCACACTGCCCCCCTCTCCGCCCAGTTTTCCAGAGGCTTCAGTGAGGGTTCCTCCTCTCTGACCTCAAGGCGCCCCTGGGCCCACCCTGGGCCTTCCTGCCTCTCACTAACCCCCCGGGTGGTCTCCATCTAGAGCAGTGGTTCTCAGCCTTGGCTGCACATGAGAATCACCTGGGAATCTTTTTAAAATCCTGATTTCCAGACCTCAATCACCAGAAATTCTGTTTCTTTGTGATGGGGTGGGGCCACAACATTAGTAACAAAGAAACAGAATTTTCGAAGCATGAGGCCCGGAAATCAGGATTTTAAAAAGATTCCCAGGTAATTCTAATGTGCGGCCAAGGTTGAGAACCACTGATCTAGAGGCTCTCAACACCAGCTCTGCCCTGAACTCCAGGCTCATGCTCCAACATCACCCCATCTGAACACCAGCTCCCCGTCTCCCCAACCCCATTCCATCCTGTCTTCTCCAGCTCTGTACAGCCCTCCTGGCTTGGAGAGACGTTGAAGCCTAGCGGTTAACACGTGGGCACTGAACCCCACCTCCGGGGTGGGAATCCTGCTTCTGCTGCTTCCCAGTAGTGAGGTGTTGAAGAAATGACGTTACCACCCCATGCCTCAGTTTTCCCATCTGTACAATGGACTTAATGACAGGGGGTGCTGGTGAGGAAATACACCTGGAGCACGTATCCAGTGAGTGTTCCGGAAATATTAGCTGCGATGGTTACATTTGGGTTACTTCCCTCCACTGTGGATTAAGTTCGGGGGAAGAGCTGTAACTATTGTTGTGGTTAACCGTCATTGGCTGTTGCTGTTACTCGGGTTCTGATGGACCCTGAGACAAGAGTTTGGGTGCGAGGAGTTTCTTTGGGACTGACTCTCAGGGTGGGGGTGGGGTGGGATAGGGATGGGAGGAGAACGAAGAAAGCAGGTCCCCCCACTGGGGGCCCAAGAAGCCAGGGGAGCACACCTCAGAGCTGGTCCCTGAGGGCTGGGAAGGTGGCCTTTGGCCTCACAGGTTGAAGTTTGCTCCTTACCCTTCACCCGGGCTGAGCACTCTCCTGAAGCCAGGCCTCCCCACTGAATGTGAACGACTGGTTAATGAGGAATAATTTTTAGTATCAGTAGGCCCCATGCAATATCTGAAAACGACTCATGTTTACCTGGAAATCAAATTTATCTGGGTGTCCTGTGGCTACCGGGCAACCTTTTGAGATGGGAGCCCTGAGCCCGGCCGCTGGCGCGGGCTGGGCGGTTAGCTAGCTGCCTCTGCTCTCCTCCGCATGGATCTTCCCCTGGTGCTTCCTCCCAGCACGGCAATTCACCAGGAAGCAGCACTTACGAGGTAGTGCTGTGGGCGGCGGGAATAGCACAGGTGTCTGACCAGTGGGTCAGCAACCTCCGTACTTGGGTTCTGACTAGGAGAGAATTCAGAGCCAAGACTCAAACTGTAAGAGAACATTTATTTACACAATCACAGAGGTAGAAGTAATTTGTAGAAGAAATGGGTGTAGAAAACAAATTATAGAGGCAAAGGAAGGGCCCTTGGAGCTTAGAAGTGAGGAAGGTAAAGATGACAGCCTGGGGGAGGGGGAGGGGGAGGGGGAGGCTTGGGCATGCTCCCTGGAGGGAGAGCGCACTGGGTCCTCCATCCTAAGGGATTTATGGGGGGGACTTAGGGGAGGTCCCAGGGGGAAGATCTCAATAGAAGATTCAGCAGCTTTCCGGGGGTGTCCCTTGCAGGGTCTAGGTTTATACGGATTGATTGGCGGGCCCCAGGGCAGGGTCATTAGTCACTGCAGCTGGTCCTGAGGACAGCCATGAGGTCACTGGTCTGGGTTTGCTGCTTTTCTGGGCCTGGAGCTGAAATACTACGAAGGCCTCGATGTTATCTCATGAGGGAGGAAAGGTTAGGGGTCCAAACCTCATGACCAGCCATGTG
>NW_005871769.1:36350-39268 GCF_000147115.1 Myotis lucifugus | reverse complement strand
TTTTGGGGGGGGGCTTTAGGGGAGGTCCCCCGGGGGGAAGATTTCCAAATAGAAGGGTCCCCCCCCTTTCCGGGGGGGGTCCTCGCAGGGGGTTTGGTTTTATACGGATTTGATTGGCCGGGCCCCCGGGGCAGGGGTCTTTTATCTCCCCCAACCCCGTTCCGGAGGAAAAGCCAAGAAGGTCCCTGGTCTTGGGGTTGCCTTCTTTTTTTGGGCCCGGGGGGGGAAAAAAATTTGGAAGGCCCCGATTTTTTTTTTTGGGGAGGGAAAGGTTTGGGGGGCCCAAACTCCTTGCCCACCCCTTGCCCGGTTAGGAACCCCCCCGGGTGAGGACCCCCCCCCATTGTTCTCTCTCCGCCCCCGTGGCTTCGGCCCGGTGACCCTGCACCTGGCCCATGGCCCTTGCTCCGCTCACATTGGTCTAGCTGCCCGACACACGAGTCAGAAGCTTCCAGTTCTCTTGACTCAGAAGTCCCAGAACATGATTTGCGTCCGTTCTATTGGTCTGGGCAAGCCCTTCTCAGGGGTGGGGCGTGGGCCTCACCCCTGACGTGTAGAGGGAGGGAGGAGTGGGTGGTGGGAGGGAATTAGCTGCAGTGCGAAGGCCTTTCCTTCTTCATTGTCCTGCAGGCTGCCTGTCCCTGTGTCCAGGAGAAATCGGCATGGCGTTAGGGCAGTTAAAACCTTTCCAACGTTTCTCCCGCTATGAGGGTGACCCCTGGGTGAGTTGTAAAATCAATGCACTGAATCCAAATCAGTAGCTTTTCAACAATGTTTTCTTTAGTTTGCAATTTCGAACATGCAGAGAAAGAGAGTACAGTGGGGCCTTGACTTACGAGTGTCCCGACTAACGAGTTTTTCCGAGATACGAGCCGTCTCTCGGCCGATTTTTTGCTTTGAGTTGACATAGTAATTTGAGTTAACGAGCTCCTTAACGAGCTCCGTCACGGAACGAATTAAACTCATAAGTCAAGGCCCCACTGTACAAGGCCAGGAAGCGCCACTCGGCTTCAGCCCCCCAGCAGGAGTTTGTTTGTTTGTTCTTCTCTTTTTGTTGTTGTTAATCCTCACCTGAGGATATTTTTCTATTGATTTTTAGAGAGAGTGGAGGGGGGAGACAGAGAGAGAAATGTAGATGTGAGAGAGACACATCAATGGTTGCCTCCCACATGCGCCCAGACCAGGGCCAGGGATGGAGCCTGCAACCCAGGTACCTGCCTTGATCTATCAGAGTTGGACCCGGGAATGTTCAGTCCTCGGGCCGACGCTCTATCCACTGAGTCAAACCGGTTAGGGCCCCACAAGCAGTTTTTATACTTGTACATCTACCTACCTGAGATATTTTACAAAATAATAAAACAAAATAGATGGAATAAAATAAAATAGAAAATGCCAGAAAAATAAGGGTATTGTTTTGTGAAAATTCTGTTTCATTTCTACGTGTCTCCTGGGTAGGAACGTAAATGTGTTTGACAGCCCTCTGCCGCGCCCCCTCCACAGGAGCAGGCCTGCCTTCAGGGACAGCAGCCACCCACACTTACCAACACTGTCCTGTTTTATATATATACTAGAGGCCCAGTGCACAAAAATTTGTGCACTCGGGGGGAAGGGGGGTCCCTCAGCCCATCCTGTGCCCTCTCACAGTCTGGGACCCCCAGGAGATAACGACCTGCTGGCTTAGGCCTGCTCCCGGGTGGCAGAGGGCAGGCCCAATCCCTAGGTGCAGCCCCTGGTCGGGCTCAGAGCAGGGCCAATTGGGGAGTTGGGGCGCTGCCCCCTGTCATGCACAGAGCAGGGCGGATCTGGAGGTTGCGATGCCACCACTAGTCACACTCAGGGTACAGCCGATTGGGGGGTTGGGGCACCGCCCCCTGTCACACTCAAGGCAGAGTCGATAGGGAAGTTGTGGCGCCACCCCCTGTCACGCACAGAGCAGGGCCCATCAGGGGGGTTGGGGCTCTGTACCCTGTCACACACAGAGCAGGGCCGATCAGGGGGTTGAGGAGCTCCCCCCTGTCACACACAGAGCCGCAGGGCGATCAGGGGGTTTGGGCGCTGCCCCCTGTCACGCTGATCCTGGTGCCAGGAGGCCTCGCTGCTCCACTGATCCCGGTGCTGGGAGGCATATTACCCTTTTACTATATAGAATAGAGGCCTGGTGCATGGGTAGGGGCTGGCTGGTTTGCCCTGAAGGGTGTCCTGGATCAGGGTGGGGGTCCCCACTGGGGGTGCCTGGCCAGTCTGGGTGAGGGGCTGAGGGCCGTTTTCAGGCTTGCGGGTGACTGAAGCTCCCAACCGCTCCTTTTTTTCTTTTTTTTTTTTTATTCTGGGCCAGCTTTAGCTCTGAGGCCTCGGCTGCTTTGTTTACCTTCTGTATTTGATACAATGTTGCGGTCCGGCTGGCTGAAGCCCGGCTGACTAACGCAGGTTTCTGGGGTTTTGTTTAGCTTCTATATTTGCAACATAGTTGCTTAGAGTTGCAGCTGAGAGGCCGGCAAGTCAGGCGGGGAACGTTGGAGTCCGCAGTCACTGGAGCAAGCAAGCCTCCCTGTTCACTTCAGTGCATGGCTGCTGGCCACCATCTTGGCTGGAAGTTACTTTGCATATCGCCCTGATAGCCAATGGGAAGGGTAGCAGCCGTACGGCTAATTACCATGTTTCTCTTTTATTAGATAGGACTAGAGGCCCAGTGCATGCAATTTGTGCACGGGATGGGGGGGTCCCCTAAGCCCAGCCTGCACCCTCTTCAATCTGGCATCCCTCTCACAATCCTGGACCGCTGGCTCCTAATCGCTCACCTGCCTGGTCACCCCTAACTGCCCCCCCTGCCGGCCTGGTTGCCCCTAACTGCCCCCCACTGCTGGCCAGGTCACCCCCAACTGCCCCTTCCCTGCCAGCCTGGTTGCTCCTAACTGCCC
>NW_005871769.1:27905-35523 GCF_000147115.1 Myotis lucifugus | reverse complement strand
ACCGTTCAACTGGACACTCAGCATATTAGGCTTTTATTATATAGGAGTAGAGGCCTGATGCATGAAATTCACGCAAGAGTAGGCTTTCCTTCCCCTGGCTGCTGGCACCGGCTTCCCTCTGGCACTCAGGACCCAGGCTTCCCTCCGGCCGCCAGCAGGCACCCGGGAACCAGGCTTCCCTTGCAGCCCTGGCTTCATCTTGAAGGTTGTCTGGTCTAATTAGCATATCATGCTTTTATTATTATAGATATTTTTATAGATTTCAGAGAGGAAGGGAGAGGGAGAGAGATAGAAACATCAGTGATGAGAGAGAATCATTGATTGGCTACCTCCTGCCCACCCCACACTGGGGATCAACCCTGGAGCCTGGGCATGTGCCCTGACCAGGAATCAAACCATGACCTCCTGGTTCATAGGTCAGTGCTCAACCACTGAGCCATGCTGGCTGGGCAACACTGTCCTGTTTTTATCTTAGTTTCATTGTTGTGTATAAAGTGACACAAATCTTCCACTTAAGAGAAGCGACACGCCAGTTCCCCTTTTAAATACATTTATTGACATTTTAAAAGACATCCTTAAAAATGTCACCTGTCTGTAGAACAATTTTAAATTTTATTAAGTAGTAACAGTTCAGGGAGCTGAGGGAAGATCCAAGATGGGCAGGAGAATAAAAGAGGGAGCGGCTGCGGCCTGGCCTGGCCGGACTCCTGGGCTTGGTCCTCGCAGGAGCCAGTCTTCCTCTTGGCGAGGGCTGTGTAGACTGAACCCTCCGTCCCCAGGCCCCCTCCGCTCTCCGACGGGATGGAGACTGTAGTTCCGAGAGATGCCGCAGGGGGGCAGCGGCGGCCGTACCTGCGAGGCTGCGAGCAGCGCTACCTGGGACGTGGAGCCCCTGGGAAGAACCTCAAGCCCTGCGCTTCAGCCACTGGGGTTCCACCCGCCGCCCTCCGCTTCCTAGGCCGTCCTTAGTCCCTCCCCGGCAACACTGTGAATTCCACATCCGGTTTATGAACTCGTTTTCCCCAACGTCAGGGACGGGACCGCGGCCCTCCCACCAGGGCGGCGGGCCATGGGAAGAGCCAGAAGAACTTAATGAATTTTTATGTAGCAGGTGCGTGATACGGAGAGCGTGTGAGCAGTGAAATGGCATGACTAAAAATAAAGAGAAATGCACTTTTAAAAAGCTACCTATAATCCTATAACCAATAACCATAGTGGGTATTGGTATAGAGCTTTGCAGTCTCCCACTGCAATATTTTCCCACAAACTCAGGGGTGCAAGAAATGTATTACTTCATTAATTTTTTTTACTTTAATGACATTATATATTATATATACTGTATATATAATATGTATATAATGTATATATATATTATGCATGCTCAAAAAATCCAAGCAATTTAGAAAGTACAAAGAAAATAAGCAACAAATCATCATCATAAATAGAATTTTATATTTCATGAACATCATTATAGAATTCTCTGACCACAGCCTCATCTTATCAGATATGATTATTAAGACTGGGATCATGATCCATGCTATTTTTTTAAAATTGATCTGAGAGAGAGAGGAGGAGAGGGAGAGAGAGAGAAACATTAATGTGAAAGAGAAACATCCCGATGGGGATCAAACCCACAACCCAGGCATGTGCCCTGACAGGGAATTGAACTGGTGACCCTTCGGTGCACTGGACGACGCTCAACCAACTGAGACACACCGGCCAGAGCCATGCTATTTATTTTTCTGTGTACAGTTAATGGCTTGTGTGTGTGCGTGTGCATGTGTGTGTGTGTGTGCGTGTGTGTGTGTATGTGTGTGTGTGTGTGTTTAAATTTAGGCTTTCAGAAAAATTGAGCAGAAAGTACAGAGAATTCTCATATACACACACATGGATATTTTTCTGTTATAAAATTTTGTGTTGTAGTGTGGTACATTTGTTACAATTTATGAGTCCATAGTGGTATGTAATTATTAAAGTTCATCGTTTACATTAGGTTTCACTCTGTGTTGTACATTCTGTGCATTTTGACAAATGAAGATAACGACATGTAAAAACCTCCTTCATCCCTCCTTCCCTCCAAACCCTGGCAACCACTGATGTTTTCACTGTCTCCTTAGGTTTTGCCTTTCCCAGAATCCTATATAATAAAAGGTTAATACGCAAATTGTCCCCTTGGGCAGGAGTTCGACTTACTGGGAGTTCGACCAGGGGGTGGGGTCAGCAGGCCAATCGCCCTCAGCCTCTCCCCCCAGCCGGTCCCTCCCCCACCCCCCGCAACCCAGCCGGCCTGGCTCAATGGGCCTGATGGATGGGCCGGATCAGGGCAGGCCGGCCGGACCCCACCCATGCACGAATTCGTGCACTGGGCCTCTAGTGTCATATAATTGGCAAAGTCATCTAGGTTTTTTCCTGTGATACCTTCTAGGCATTTTATCGGTTTTCAGCTATTGTCCATTTTTAGTTAATTTTTGTGAAAGGTGTATAGTCTGTGTCTAAGTTTTTTTTTGTCCAGTTGTTCCAGCACCATTTGTTGAAAAGACTATCCTTTCTTAACTGAATTGCTGTTGCTCCTGTGTCAAAGATCAGCTGGCTATATTTGTGTTGGTCTATATCTGGGCTGTCTATTCTGTTCCATTAATCTAGTTGCCAATTCTTTTGCCAGTGCCACACTGTATTGATTACTATAGTAAGTCTTGAAGTCAGATAATGTTAATCCTCCAAGTTTGTTGTTCTCTTTCAATATTGTATCAACTATTCTGGGTCTTTTGCCTTTTCATATAAACCTCAGAATCAGTTTGTTGATATTCATAAAATAACTCACTGGAATTTTTATTAAGATTACATTGAGTCTATAGGTCAATGTAAGTTGGGAAGAGCTGATATTTTGACAATATTGTTTTCCTACCCATAAACATGGAAGAGCTCTCCTGTTTCGTGCCAGTTTCCGTCTGTTGGTAGTAACACTATCAACTAGAAATGCCTGGGGGAAGTCACTAGACCCTGGTGAGCTTCCCACAGACATCTCCCCTTTCTAAACCAATGTCACAACGGGGCCAATCCTTGTGGTTCTATGATTGCAAGATACCCTTCCGCAATAACTATCAGGAAACTTGGAAAAGATACAGGTTTATTACTTACAAGACCTGGAAATAACACAGCACACATAATTTTTCTTCTTTAATTTGTTGATATGATGAATTACTCAATGAAATTTTTTCTTTTTAAAAAATATATATTTTTATTGGTTTCAGAGAGGGAGGGAGAGGGAAGAGAAAGATAGAAACATCAATGATGAGAGAGAATCATTGATTGGCTGCTTGCACGCCCCATACTGGGGATTGAGCCTTCAACCCAGGCATATGCCCTGATCAGGGATTGAACTGTGATTTCCTGGTTCATAGGTCGACGCCCACTGAGCCACACTGGCCGGGCACATTAATTGATTTTTGAATGCGGAAGCAGCCTTGCATACCTGGGGAAAATTCCATTTGGTCATGGTGTATAATGTGTGTGTGCATGTGTGTGTGTGTGTGTGTGTGTGTGTGTGTGTGTGTGTGTCAGGGCTTTCAGTACTTCTACTTTAATTTAAAGTTTAAAAAAGTGTACTGATTGATTTTTGAGAGAGAGAGAGAGAAACACTTTTGGTGTATGGGAGGACACTCCAACCAACTGAGCCACACTGGTCAGGGCTCTCTCTCTCTCTCTCTCTCTCTCTTTTATTTTTTTTACTGTATGGAACCCCAGTAACTAAGCAAGAGCCTGGCACATACCTGTTGAGTTAACGACTGGCTTTTGCAGGGCCATTTGTGGTATCAGAACCTTGAGATGAGGAAGGTCATTAATAGTTGGGACGGTCTAGGAAGATTTCCTAAAAATATAAAAATAAAGGCTGTATTGGGCCTTTGGGAAATGTGGCATATTTAGGTTCAGAGAAAGAAAAAAAAAGAACATTTCAGGCATGGGAATCATTGCTAGCAGGGTTTATGAGTATCCCACAGAACAGTAAAAGCTGAAGGAACAGACCAAAAGGGCAATGTTTAAAATATATCCATGCCTGGACCTCACCCCAGATGAAATGAATCAGAGTCTCAGGAATGGCAAGTTCTCTCAATTTTTGTTTGTCTGAGAAAGTCTTTATATTTCCTTCACTTTTTAAAAAGTATATATATTTTTATTGATTTCAGAGAGGAGGGGAGAGGGAGAGATAGAAACATTGATCAATGGCCTCCTGCACGCCCCCTACTGGGGATTGATCTTGCAACCCCAGCATGTGCCCTGACCTGGAATTGAACCGTGACCTCTTGGTTCATAGGTCCACACTCAACCACTGAGCCACACTAGCCAGCCTTTTCCTTCACTCTTGAAGGATAATTTCACTGGATATAAAATTCTAGGTTGGTGTGTTTTTTCTTTCAACGATTTAAATATTCCACTACACTCTTTCCTCGCTTACATAGTTTCTGAAGAGAAGTTTGATATAATTTTTAACCTTGTTTCTGTCCCAGTATGGCCTGTACAACAAAGGGTTGTGGGCTTGGTTCCCAGTCAAGGGCACCTACCCAGGTTGCAGGTTGGATTCCTAGTCCTGCTTGAGGAGACAACCAGTCCACATGTCTCTCTCACATTGATGTTTTTTTCTTCTTCTCTCTCTCTCTCTCTCTCTCTCTCTCTCTCTCTCTCTCTTCCTCCCTCCCCCTCCCTTTCACTCTCTCTAAAAATCAATGGGAAAAAATCCTCGGGTGAGGGTTAACAACAAAAAAAGATTCATTTTGTCTTTGATTTTCTGCCATTTGAATATAATATGCCTAATGTATATTTTTTGGTTTCTTTTGCATCGTGTTTTTAAGCTTCCTGGATCTGTGGTTTGGCATCTGACATTAATTTTGGAAAATTCTCAATCATTATTGCTTCAAATTGTCTCTTCTTTCTTCTCCTCCTGGTATTTCCATGATGTGTAGTTGCTCCACAGTCCCTGGAAGTTCTTTTCTGTTGTTTCAGAATTCTTGTTTCTGTTTGCATTTCCGTTTTGTAAGTTTCTATTGACATTTATTCAAGTTCACTGACCTTTTCCTTAGCTGTGTTCATTCTATTGCTGAGCCCAGCACAGGCACGCTTCCTTTCTATGGTTGTTTTGATTCCTAGCACTTCTTTTCCATTTTTTCTTAGAGTGTGCATCTCTGCTTATATCGTCTATCTGTTTTGCATGTGGCCCACTTTTTTAAAAAGTTAGAGCCCTTAACACATTAATCATGATTGTTTTAAACCCTGGTCTACTAATTCTAACATCTGTGCCATATCTGAGTCTGGTTCTTATGCTTGCCCTGTCTTTCAAACCATGTTTTTGTCTTTTAGTAGGCCTTGTAATTTTTGCTGTTGAAAGCCATACATGATGTACTGAGTAAGAGGAACTGAGGTAAATGGGCCTTCAGTGTGAGGCTGGGGGTTAGGCTGTGTTGGGGGTTTATCTGGCTTGGGGTTAGGCTGTGTTGGGGGTTTATCTGGCTAGGGGTTAGGCTGTGTTGGGGTTTATCTGGCTAGGGGTTAGGCTGTGTTGGGGGTTTATCTGGCTTGGGGTTAGGCTGTGTTGGGGGTTTATCTGGCTTGGGGTTAGGCTGTGTTGGGGGTTTATCTGGCTTGGGGTTAGGCTGTGTTGGGGGTTTATCTGGCTTGGGGTTAGGCTGTGTTGGGGGTTTATCTGGCTAGGGGGTAGGCTGTGTTGGGGGTTTATCTGGCTAGGGGGTAGGCTGTGTTGGGGGTTTATCTGGCTTGGGGTTAGGCTGTGTTGGGGGTTTATCTGGCTTGGGGGTAGGCTGTGTTGGGGGTTTATCTGGCTAGGGGTTAGGCTGTGTTGGGGGTTTATCTGGCTTGGGGTTAGGCTGTGTTGGGGATTTATCTGGCTTGGGGTTAGGCTGTGTTGGGGGTTTATCTGGCTGGGGTTAGGCTGTGCTGCTGTAGCTGCAGGTGTCAGAGCCTGACATGTCCACTGGTGTCCTTGTTTTGTCTCCTGTGTTGCATGTGGGGTTCTGTGGAGACTTATTAAATAAGGTCTGAGCTGTGAAGTTCTTTCCATTGTAATTTATTGTTAATTTATTGTTATATAGGAGCCCTACTGATCAATGATAAAGCCTTGCTAAGAGTACAAGTTACCTTCCCAAGAACAGCAGAACATTCTGGCATGTTTCAAAATGGCTACTTTGTTCTCCTCCCGCCAGAAGCACGAGATTTCCCCCCAGTATTCACGGTGGGGACCTGTTTGACATCCTAGAAGTAAAACATATAAAATGTGGAGGCCCCGTGGAGTGTTTAACTCTTAAGCTTGTGCATTGGGCTTCCAGAAAACCATCAATTCCGGCTCAGGTCTCCGCCCTCTGGTGGTGGGTCCACCGAGGTTCTTGCTCCAGTGGGTTGGTCTCTGTATCTGCCTGTTTTTCTTTCTAATTTGAGGGTCACGGTTTGGTCTGTGCCCTCAAGCCTCCGATGGGTCTTAGAAGAGGTGCTGATTTTCAGTCTGTCCATCTTTCTTCTTGTAGTGAGATTAGGTGTGACAGTGATGACTTCTGAGCTCCTTACATGCCCAATACAAGCCAGAATTCAGCCCATTCTGTCCTTAAAATAAAAGCCTTAAAGGTAATTTTATTAGAATTTAGGAGGTGAAAAGTAAAAGTGAAACTGAATAAATCCTGGATTTGAGGTAAAAAAATTTTTAACCACAAGAAACATGATTTCCTTAAAAAGAATCTCCATATGGTTAAGATACAGTTCACAAAAGTCATTAACAAGCTGGACTTTTTTTTTTTTTTAAAGTATGTTTTTCTGCAACAAAAGATAAGGTGACTGGATTTTCTTAGGCTGAGCCCTTGCAACCTCTATTGGTTTAACTTTGTGAACATGTACAACAGATTCACACTCTGTTCTGCGGCCGTACGTCTCTCAGGTTAGTGTTAGGTCTGTGGTGAAATGTAATAGCCACACCCAGTCCTTCTAACATGGCGTTTCTGTTCTTGAGTTCTTTATTTTAATTCATCGATAGGCTAGCCAAATTTTATTATTAAGTAGTTTTTTTTCAAAAAGGCCGGAAGGGTGTGTCCACTGAGTGTAGCAGTCGGTCTATAGGAGATTGGACGCTGCAGATTACGCAGAAGAAACGTGCTGCGCCGCATGCCTAACTGCGGTAAGAGTAACTCCCAGGGGACTGCACATGGAACCCCAGTGCCGAGGGCCCGCTCTCAGGGAAGGACTTGGGAGGGCCCAGGCCGCCGGGGGAGGGCTGGTTAACCCTGGATGACAGGGAAGCTCTCTGCTCAGCCAGGCTGCAGCTGGTCCGGGGCCGCTGGGCTAACGAGAGGGCTCTTTCATTTTTTAATTGTTTGTAATTAAAGCTGACATACAACATTACATTTGTTTCAGGTGTATAACATAGTGATTAAACATGTATATACCGTACAAGGGCACTCTTTCTTAAAACATTGTTTTCTTGTGTTGAGGACTTTTAAGACTTACTCTCTCGCCCAGCCGGTGTGGCTCAGAGGTTGCACGGCTTGATTCCTGATCAAGGCACGTGCCTGGGTAGCAGGCTCCCTTCCCCAGTGAGGGGCGTATAGGAGGCAGCTGATCAATA
>NW_005871769.1:0-27805 GCF_000147115.1 Myotis lucifugus | reverse complement strand
CTCTCTCTCTCTCTCTCTCTCTCCCTCCCTCCTTCCTTTCATCTCAGAAATAAAAATAAAAAGATTTGCTCTCTTGGCAACTTTCAAATATGCATCTAGTGTTATTAACGACAGCCACCACGCTGCATCGATCCCCAGAACTGACTGATAGCTGGCAGTTTGTACCTTTTGACCATCTCCACTCATCTGCCTGCCCCTCACACCTGCCTCTGGCAACCACCAGTCTGGTCTCTGTATTGGTTTTTTGAAAATTTAGTTTTTGTTTGCTTTTTGTTTTTGTTGTTGTTTGGTTGGTTTACATTCTACGTATAAATTATCACAGTATTTGTCTTTGTCTCACTTATTTCTCTTAGCATAATGCCCTGAAGGTTAGTCCACATTGTCACAAATGCCAAGATTTCCTTTTTTATGGCTAAATAACATTCCATTATGTATATAAAATTTCTTTAACCATCCGTCCATTGATGGACAGTTAGGTTGTTTCCATATGTTGGCTATTGTAACTAGTGCTGCAGTAAACAAGGGGGTGCATATATCTTTTCAAATTAGTTTTTTTTCCCAGATAAATACTCAGAAGTAGAATTTCTGCATCATAGTTTCATATTTAATTTTTTGAGGAACTGTCATACTGTTTTCTATGGTGGTTGCACCAAAAGTGCACAAGGGTTCCCTTTTCTCCACATTCTTGCCAACATACATGTTTCCTGTCTTTTAAAAAATATTTAATTTTTATTGATTTCAGGGAGGGAGGGGAAGGGAGGGAGAGATAGAAGCATCAATGATGAGAGAGAATCATTGATTGGCTGCCTCCTGCATGGCCCCTACTGGGGATCGAGTCCACAACCCAGGCATGTGCCCTTGACAGGAATCGAACCCGAGACCCTTCAGTCTGCAGGCTGACGCTCTATCCACTGAGCCACACCAGCGAGGGTGTGAGTTCTTTAAATGTTTTGGATATTAATCCTTTATCAGATGTATGGTTTGCAAAATCTCCCACTCAGTGGGCTGACTATTCATTGCGTTGGTGACTTCCTTTGTGTGAAGAGGGAGCTTTTGAGTGCAGGTGAGAGACCAGGTGGCCAGCAACCCTACATAGACAGCAGGCGACCTGCACAGCACGGGGTCCGCCTGGAGCTTGCAGAGGGAGTGCCCACTGTGCGTGCCCTCCGGCCACCGGTGGCTGTGTGCAAGCATCGACAGGGCTCTGGTTTCCATATTTGACAAGGGCTCTGGAAAGGCTTGCACCAGACAGAGGCTGCTACAGTGTCCTGGAGGGAGGGTATTCCAGGCCTTAGGCTGGGGCCAGCTCCACCGAATGTCCGCACACCCACGCTGCTGACCATCTCCCTCCTGTGGGCCAGGAATTGAAGAAGCCTCTTCCTCCTACTTTGTCCCCCAGCTCTCCCTTACTGAGAAGGCCTAACATTGTGTTCACTTTACAGAAGAAACGCTGGAGGGAATGCCTTGTGCTCACAGAGCATACCTGGAAGGGCCTGACCCTCCAGAGGCGGCCGCTCCCTGGGGAACGCAGCAGGGGTCAGCACCTGCTCCAGGTCCTGCTCCTGCTCATAGCGTTCCAGAGTTTAGCTCTTTCATTTTGGGCTTGTTGCTTAAACTGGCTCCTCTGACTCCTGACAGCTCATCTCTCTCTAGTCCAGCTGAGCTCCTGCCAATGATATTCCTGGGACACCCTGGCCCTCAGAACCTTGTCGGGTCTTCTGGCGTGAAATGTTTCTACAGAGGAGGCCGAGAGCAGCCTGATCATTTGAATTTTCAGTTTGGATAGAATAATCTTTTCTTTATTCTTGAAACTTTACCAGGATACGTTCTTATTTTTTATGTACAAACTAGAGGCCCAGTGCATGAATTCATGCACCAGTGGGGTCCCTTGGCCTGGCCTGTGGGATCGGGCTAAAACTGGCTCTCTGACATCCCCCTAGGGGTCCCGGATTGTGAGAGGGTGCAGGCCAGGCCAAGGGACCCCACCGGTGCATGATCGGGCCCAGGGAAGGACACAGGAGGTTGGCCAGCAGGGAGGGACTACAGAAGGGCTTCAGGGCTTCAATCCCAATAGACCGGACCCCAGCAGCAAGCTCACCTACCTGTCTGAGGGTCTTCCTCCTGCGCCTTAGCATATCCTATCTAATAAAGAGTAATATGCAAATTGACCATCACTCCAACACACAAGATGCCCCCCCCCCCATGTGGTCAAAGATGGCCACCACAAGATGGCTGGTAGGGGAGGGAAGTTGGGAGAGACCAGTCTGCAAAGAGGGCAGTTAGGGGCGATCAGGCCTGCAGGGGAGGGCAGTTAGGGGTGACCAGCCCTGCAGGGGAGGGCAGTTTGGGGGAACTCAGGCCTGCAGGGGAGGGCAGTTTGGGGGGCCCAGGCCTGCAGGGGAGGGCAGTTGGGGGCGACCAGGCCTGCAGGGGAGGGCAGTTCGGAGGGACAAGGCCTGCAGGGGAGGGCAGTTTGGGGGTCCCAGGCCTGCAGGGGAGGGCAGTTGGGGGCGGCCAGACCTGCAGGGGAGTATAGTTAGGGGCGACCAGGATGGCAGTGGAGGACAGTTAGGGGCAATTGGGCCAGCAGGGGAGCAGTTAGGCATCAATCAGGCTGGCAGGGGAGCAGTTAGGGGGTGATCAGGCTGGCAGGCAGGCAGAAGCGGTTAGGGGAAATCAGGCAGGCAGGCAAGCGAGCGGTTGGGAGCCAGCAGTCCTGGATTGTGAAAGGGATGTCTGGCTGTCCTAAATGGAAAGTTGGACATCCCTTGAGGGGTCCCAGATTGGAGAGGGTGCAGGCTGGGCTGAGGGACACACACCCCATGCACAAATTTTGTGCACTGGGCCTCTAGTCATTAGCATATTATGCTTTGATTGGTTGAACGGCTGACCAAACAACCAGACACTTAGCATGTTAGGCTATTATTATATAGGATTTCCTGTATTAAAAGTTTCTGGTATGTGATATTCCTTTAATAACAGTAATTCAGTGCATTCTTATTTCAGGGGTTTCTCCTATTGTATGTGTTAAAATGGTTTCCGTATCCTCTTGGCATCTTTTTTTATTCTTATTCTGGATCAGCCTATCTTTTTCCTTATCAATTATTTTTTTTTTAATTAAATTGATTGGGGTGACATTGGTCCACAGGAACAGATAGGTTTCAGATGTGGATTTCTATGTTTCTGTCATCTTCCATCAGGCAGCCTGTTTGTGTTCACGAGTTTCAGTTTTCTATCCCACATATGAGTGAAATCATATGGTTCTTAGCGTTTCCTGACTGACTTATTTCAATTAGTGTAATGTTCTCAAGGACCATCCATGTTGTTGCAAATGGCAGTATTTCATTCTTTCTATGGCTGAGTAGTATTTCATTGTGTATACGGACCACATCTTCTTTACCCAGCCCTCTATCGCGGGACAGTTGGCTGTTTCCATGTCTTGGCCACTATGAATAATGCTGCAGTGAACCTAGAGGTGCATATATCTTTGCAAATACATGATTTCAAGGTTTTGGGGTATATATCCAGGAGAGGGACTGCTGGGTCATATGGTAGCTAGATTCTCAATTTTTGAGGAATCACCAGACTGCTTTCCATAGTGGTTGTACCATCAGGAGAGGGCAGTTTGGGGGACCCAGGCCTGCAGGGGAGGGCAGTTGGGGGGGCCCAGGCCTATAGATTCTACATTCTCATCAGCAGTGAATGAGGGTTCCCTTTTTTCCACAGCCTCTCCAACACTTGTCATTGCTTGTCTTGTTGAGAATGGGCACTCTAACAGGTGTGAGGTGGTATCTCACTGTAGTTTTGATTTGCATTTCCTAATTGCCAGTGAGATTGAACATCTTTTCATACATCTGTTGGCTGTTTGTATGTCTTCCTGGGAGAGGTGTATTATCAGGTCCTCTGCCCACTTTTTGATTGGGTTGTTTGTTAGGTGTTGTTTTATGAGTTCTTTATATATTTGGAAACTAAACCTTTGTTGGAGCTACTCTTTGCAAATATCATCTCCCATCTGGTTGGCTGTCTCTTTGTTTTGTTGTTGCTTTTGCTGGGCAGAGGCTTTTTAGTTGAATGTAGTCCCATTCATTTATTTTTGCTTTTACTTCCCTTGCCTTTGGGGTCAAGTTCATAAAATGTTCTCTGCGACCAGGGTCCATAAGTTTGTTACCTATATTTCTTCTATGTAACTTTTTGTTTCAGGTCTTATATTTAGGTCTTTGATCCATTTTGAATTAATTTTTGTATGTGGGGAAAAACTGTAATACAATTTCATTTGTTTGCATGTGGCTTTCCAGTTTTCCTAATACCATTTATTTGGTTTTTATTTTTTTGTTAATCCTCACCCGAGGATATTTTTCTATTGATTTTTAGAGAGACTGGAAGGAAGGGGGAGAGACAGAGAGAGAAACATCGACATGAGAGACACACATCAATTGGTTGCCTTCCACAGAGCCCCAACCAGGGCCTGGATCAAGCCTGCAACTGAGGTACATGCCCTTGATCGGAATTGAACCAGGGACCCTTTAGTTCGAAGGCCAATGTTCTATCCACTCAGCCAAACCAGCTAGGGCCTAGCAACATTTATTGAAAAGACTCTTTTACTCCATTATGTGTTTCTGGCTCCTTTGTCAAAAATTATCTGTCCATATACATGTGCTTTTATAGCTGGGCTCTCTATTCTTTTTATTTTTTTTAATATTTAATTGATTTTTTACAGAGAGGAAGGGAGAGGAATAGAGAGTTAGAAACATCAATCAGCTGCCTCCTGCACACTCCCCACTGGGGATGTGCCTGCAACCAAGATACATGCCCTTGACTGGAATCGAACCCAGGACCCTTGAGTCCGCAGGCCGATGCTGTATCCACTGAGCCTAACCGGTTAGGGCTCTCTATTCTATTTCATTGATCTGTGTGTCTGTTTCTCTGCCAATACCATGCTGCTTTGGTTATAGTAACTCTGCTGTATAATTTAAAGTCAGGTAGCACGATACCTTCTGCTTGGTTCTTTTTTCTCAGGATTGCTTTGGGTATTTTTTGTGGTTCCATACAAATCTGATGATTTCTTGTTTATTTCTTCAAAAAGTAACATTGGGATTTTGATGGGGATTGCATTAAATCAGTATATTGCGTTGGGTAATAGGGCCATTTTAACTCTGTTGATTCTTCCAATCCATGAACATGGGATATTTTTCCATTTTATGGTGTTTTTTTTCAATCTCTTTTAATAATGTTTTATAATTTTCTTTCACATTCTTTGTTAAATTTATTCATGGGTATTTTATTCTTTTGGTTGCAATTGCAAAAGGATTTTTTAAAATTTCCTTTTCAGAAGTTTTGTTCTTAATATACAGGAAGGCAATGGAATTTTGCACATTGATTTTGTATCCTGCAACTTGACTGTATGTTTATTGTTTCTAATGGTTCTTTGGTGGAGTCTTTAGGGTTTTCTATATATAGGATCATGGCATCCACAAAAAGTGACAGTTTGGCTTCTTCCTTCCCTATTTGGATGCCTTTTACTTCCTTCTTTTGCCTCATTGCTCTGCCTAGGACTTCCAGCACTTTGCTGAATAAGAGTGGTGAGAGTGGACATCCTTGTCTTGTTCCTGATCTTAGAGGAAAAGCTTTCAGTTTTTCACCATTGAGTATGATATTAGCTGAGGGTTTATCATATACTAGTGGCCCGATGCACAAAATTCGTGCAAGAGTAGGCCTTTGCAGCCACTGTGGCTGCCTGGATCCCTCCCTCGCTGCCACAGAGGCTGCCTCGATCCCATGACTGCAGCCCCGGCTTCATCTGGAAGGTCGTCCGGAAGGATGTCTGGTCTAACTAGCATATTAAGCTTTTATTATTATAGATGGCCTTTATTATGTTGAGGTACTTTCCTTCTATTTCTATTTTATTGAGTGTTTTAATCATAAATGGATGTTGCATCTTATCAAATGCTTTTTCTGCATCTCTTGATAAGATCACATGAATTTTATCCTGTCTTTGGTTAATGTGGTGTATTACATTGGTTGATTTGTAAATGTTGAACCATCCTTGTGCCCCTGGAATGAACCCCTTGATCGTGATGTATGAAATTGTGGATGTACTGTTGTATTCGATTTCCTAGTGTTTGGTTTAGGATTTTTGCATCTGTGTTCATCAGAGATATTGATCTATAGTTTTCTTTTTTTATCATCTTTGCCAGGTTTTGGTATCAGGGCTATATTGGCCTCGTAGAATGTGTTAGGAGGTATTGCCTCCTCTTCAAATTTTTGATGAGTTTGAGAAGGATAGGTTTTAAACCTTCTTTGAACGTTTGTAGAATTCACTGGCGAAGCCATCTGGTCCTGGACTTTTAATTTTGGAGGTTTTTGATGGTTGTTTCAATTTCCTCATTGCTGATCGGTCTATTTAGATTTTCCAGTTCTTCATGATTTAGTCTAGGAACTTACCCATTTCTTTTAGGTTATTGAATTTGGTGGCTGTAGTCTTTTATAATATTCTAGTGTGATCCTTGTGTATCTGTAATGTCTGTCATGACTTCTCCTCTCTCACTTCTGATATTGTTTATATCAATCTTTCTCCTTTTTTACTTAGTGAGTCTAGCCAGGGGTTTATCAATTTTATTAATCTTTTCAAAGAAGCAGCTCTGTTTTATTAATTTTTTGTATAGTCTTTTTGTTCTCTATTTCATTCAATTCTGCTCTAATTTTTATTATTTTCTTTATTCTGCTGACTTTGGATTGCTTTTGTTCTTTTTCTAGCTCTTTAAGACATGATGTTATGTTGTTTACTTAGGATTTCTCTTGTTTCTTGAGATGGGCCTGTAATGATATACTAGTAAACTTCCCTCTTATTATTATTTTTAAAAATATATTTTATTGATTTTTTACAGAGAGGAAGGGAGAGGCATAGAGAGTTAGAAACATCGATGGAAGAGAAACATCGATCAGCTGCCTCCTGCACACCTCCTACTGGGGATGTGCCCGCAACCCAGGTACATGCCCTTGACCGGAATCCAACCTGGGACCTTTCAGTCCGCAGGCCGATGCTCTATCCACTGAGCCAAACCAGTCAGGGCCAACTTCCCTCTTATTACTGCTTTCCCTGCATCCCAGAGGTTTTGATATGTTATATTGTCATTCTCATTTGTCTCTTTATAACTTTTGATTTCATCTTTTATTTCTTCTTTGACCCAGTCATTTTTAGTAATATGTTGTTTAATCTCCACGTATTTGTGGGTTTCCTTACTTCTGTTTTGCAGTTATTTCTAATTTCAAGGCATCGTGGTCAGAGAATATGCTTGGTATAACTTCAGTCTTCTTGAATTTTTTTTCCTTAAAAATAATTTATTCATTTTCCGATCACAAGGCACAGGACCGTGCAAGTGCGATGCCTGAGACGCTGTGGCTGCCGTCCTGCCTGTGCATCTGTAAACCCCTCTGTGCAATACCAGGTCCCTCCTGCCCCAGCAGTTGCTGCATCCTAACAGCTGTGTCTAGTATCGTGTGGGAAGTTTAAAGAGTTTTCCAGCTTGTAAATGCTGAAAGGGAACTAGCTGTTCCAGGTGCTCATTTCCTAAAACTCTGAGTAGGTCACAGGCAAATTACGCCCAACTGACAGGGCCATGTACAGCTTTTAAAAGGCCTTTCTTTAAACAGCAGTGACTAAGGCCCCTTCCGTGTCCCCAGCCTTCTAAGGCCCAAGGCAAGGTGCCTGTGGCCCCGGAACAGCCCCTGGGCTTCCCCACATCCTAGGGGGCGATGGAGGAAGGGCAGGCCGGGCCAGGCGTGAGGAATAACAGTCAGTGTTATTGGGCTCAGACCAGGAGTCCATGGGTCTTGAGGACCGCTGTGAATCTGTCAGTTTTCTTCTCCACGTTCTTTTCGGCCTGTTTCCGTAGCCTCACGAGCTGCTTTCTCTTGCGGTGATGGACCTTGGCCTTCTCCTTCCTCTTCTCCTCCAGAGGGGCTGTGCCGGCCTGGTATTCCAGCCACCCGCGTAGCCAGGCGCCCCAGGCAGGCGGACTCCCGGGCAGGCTGCAGACGCACAACCTTGAGGGCGGCGGGAACCCCATTCGCTTTTCCTTGTCATAGGGCGGTGGGATCCTGTCAGACACCTGGAGGCGGTCCAAGGCGGCCTGGCCGCTGGTCTTGTGGGGCAGCCTCGCTCGGCCGCCAGAAGATGTGGCTGCGGGCTCGGGAGTGCTAAGGGCCACGGGATGGGTTGGTGTTTATCTGTTTGCAGAGGAAGGCCAGGTACTTCAACTTGTTTCTGTAGAAATTGCCAGAAATGTGATGCCCTCACAGAGCACAACCACCACCTTGCAGCCCAGCAGTACCTGCTTGGCCACGATGGCCGCCAGGCGGCCCAGGAGATGGCCTCGGCCATCAAGCACCAGGCCCTGCCCTCCGCTATCCTCGGCAGCCGCCTGGGAAAGCATCTTGTATTTTTCTTTCTTTCTTTCTTTTTTTTTTTTTTACAAGAAACATGTATATATAATATTTATATAGATTCAATAAAAGCCTGAAAAACCAGGATTTGTAGTCAGTCACTGCACTTATTGCAAAATGAGGTAATTGAGATGTTAGCAGAGTAAGATTAATGCAGTTGCCCTCAGTGTCGATACCTCATGTCTGGACTCTTCAGGAACAATGTGTTTCTATTCCCCTGGACTCCGGCTTTTGTATGCACAGCCCTGCCCCAGGGTCCCAGCTTAGTCTCCTAACTGGTCTTCAAGAAAGAACCATGGACGTTCCTTAGAGGTTGGTTTCGTCCCAGGAAGGGTCGTTCATGTTCTTTAAAACTTTCCTCACTAGCTTTTCCAAGTCTTTGCGGGCTCGCTGTTCTTCCTCCAGAGATTTCTTCATCTTCTTGTTATCCTGTCTTAATTCTTGGACTTCATCCTTCAATGCATAGACGGTATCAACAAGACTCTTTTCTTCTATCACTGTCTGACCATTGCTTTTTGTTTCTTCAATTATAATTTTTTCTTCTTCTGGAAGCAAAACTTGTGGAGCAGATTCTTTACGTGAACTTGAGTTAAGTGTTTGCCGTGTTTTGGCGCTTGTGCAATAAGCTTCGATGACTTTCAGAATCTGTGCGTCTTCTTCCAAAGCAGCTGTGCTTTTCCTCAGCGCAAACTCTTCGTCCGAAGGCTTCCGCTCTGGTTTACGCTTAGGTAGCAACTTTTTCATGGTCTTGGGACTCTTACTAAGATCCTCCTTATAGCAGAGAGCAGCTGAGGGCCGGAGGGGAGGTGTGGGTCGCAGACAGCTCAGACTCCATGGCTTCGGTGTCTTCGGAGGCTCCAGGGGCCCCCAGTTGATGGTCGTGTGTGGGGTGCCGTGGTGGGAGGGATGGGGCAGTGTGTGGTAGGCAGGCGTCAGAGGCACGACTTGCTGTCTGCATGCTTGCTGGATGGGGTGATCGGATGGGTGGGGAGGGTATGAGACGGCACAGAATGAGGCTTAATGGGGGGATTGCTGACAGATGTGACTTTCGTTTGCTTCTGTAGATGGTCCACCCATTCATGGAGATCCTGCTGGTTGTTGCATGATACTAATATCCGCTCAATCATGCTCCCTGATATTTCAAATGCATTTCTATGATTTTCACTGTCCTCAAGCTTTGTGATTGTCATTCCTGTCGTTGGTAGCTTTCCCTGATAGATAAAACCACTCATCTGGGACTGCAGACAACATTAGCAAAATATTTGGGAAGAGTAGAAGATATCTTTCATTCTTTTCCTCACTTCTAGCACACTGCATCATGACCTGGGACATGTAAATGACATTGCCCAGAGCCTTAATGTCATCTCCCAGCTGCGGATGGCTTCCGTCAGGATCTGCAACTCCAGCTCTTTCCTTTTCTGTGCGTCTTGACACTGGGCTGAAAGGTTTTTGAAGGCAGTCATGGATTTTTGAATATCTTGTCTATCTGGATGATAATCCTCCATGTGTCTCTCGAGCTCCTTGAGCAGAGTGGGGGACTTATCCAGGCGCATGAATGGTTTGCTGAGGCCAGTGGTCAACACGAGAATCCCCGGACTGTTGGCACCTTTCATCTCCATGAACTCTCCCAACTCCTCACTGTGCTCTGTGAGAACATTCACGGCAGATGGGTGATTGGCACAATATGAAAGGTACAAGGTTTTCATTTGTGGCATCAGATTTAAAAAGCAGCCTCCAACTCTCTGCTGAGCTTCAGGCAACTTGGTGCATTCTTCTAAAGACTGTACAAGCATTTGCTGGAAAGAACATATTTCTTCTAGATTTCCCATTAAATATGAAGTGTTTGCTGAACTTAACTTCTCACTGGTCTGCAATGGCCGTAGATAGGTTGAAAGCACAGTCTGAAGTTCTTTAGAGTATTCATTTTCTGTTTCCAAAATATTCTGTAGCACCACATTATAATAGCTTTTGTTAATGGCAGTTGTATCAAATCCTTTGGGAGGGCTCTTCAAAGTTCCAGATTTGGGAGACACGGGCTTTTCAAACTTCGATACTGGCCCTGGAATAATTCTGAAGTCCGACTGGGAAGGCTGGGATCCCAGGGAGTCAAAAGACTTTATCCGATGAGATGAGGGCCGGGCACACACAGAGTCACTTCCCAGTCCAATGTCTGCTGTTACTTTATTTAAAGTCACTAAGGAACTGAGGACCTTGTTAAAATTCTGCCCCTGGTACAAATCATTTGCATCAAATGTCTCCAGGCGCAGGGAGGCCCCGCAGCCTCGCAGAAACTCGCGGATGTTGCTCAGACATCGCTCTCGCTGCGCGGCTCCGGGTAGACCCTCTTTCCTTCCTCCGGGCTCGCATCTTGTATTTTTCGATGCTAGTTCTGTGACCTCATATGTGGTCTATCCTTGAGAATGTTCCATGTGCACCGGAGAAGAATATATAGTTTGATGTTCTGGGATGAAAGGTTCTGTCAATGCCAATTATGTCCATTTGGTCTAGTGTTTCATTTAAGGCCAATATTTCTTTGTTGTTGTTATTAATCCTCACCTGACGTGAGGGGGAGAGACAGAGAGAGAAAGATAGACGTGAGAGAGACACATCGACTGGTAGAAGGGCAAAATGGGGGAAAAACGGGGGATATCTGTAATACTCTCAACATAAAGATTACACACGCACACACACACAAACAGAATATAACTGTTAATTTTTATTATACTTTCAACCTCCTAACTCTCATTTGGCTATTTTTCACACCTTATATCCCTCTATGGTATTCTCTATTTGGTGAGACATGTCATCATAACCTCCTTTACTTATTTAATTGTGGTTTTAGTTAGTTCTGTGAACATGTTTTAAATGAGTGCAGCACATTCAAGTCCTTTTATGGCCCTGGCCAGGCAGCTCAGTTGGTTGGGGCCTTGTCCCAATATGCCAAGGTTGTGGGTGTGATACCCAGTCAGGGCACATACAAGAAACAACCAACGAGTGCATGAATAAGTGGAACAGCAAATCAGTGTTTCTCTCTCTCTCTCTCTCTCTCTCTCTCAAATCAGTCAATACTTTCTTTTTATAAAAGTCTTTTTCTGACATCTGGTCTCTCTCACAGGCAGTCTCGGTTGCCTGACCCCCCTCCCCGCCCTTTCCCCCCAGCACATGGGTCATGTTTCCCGTTTATTTTGTGTGTGTGTCTGCATGTCATGTACATATACTGGTGGGTGAGGAAATGGACATTTCAGATAGTATATTGTAGCAACTCTGGGTATGAGTTTCCCTACTCTGGGGCGTGTTATTTTTATTTTCTTGTTTATTTGTTTAGGGTTTTTAGGAAAGCCACTGTCCTCCCCACAGTGTTCAGCCTCTGTTGTGTTTCCCAGGAAGACCCGGCACTGGGTAAGCGCCCACTCACCCTGGGGTGGGGTGGTTGGGTAGGCTTCTCCTCCTTTCCCCGGCCACACCCACAGACGCTCTATTTTCCTCTGATATCGCTACCGTTTTTTTTCAACTATGCCCTGGGGCATAAACTGCTCTACAAACTAATCCAATCAACTCCCAGCTCCTTTGAAGGGATAGTGTGCGGGGTCCATATTTGATTTTTGTTCTGATCCCAGGAGGGCTCCACCTACTTGTATTATTTCCTTGTTCTGTCCTTCACGCGGGCCAGCCTGCAGTTCATCCTGACTCTTGAATCTCTGGATTGCCTTTCTCCAGAACCTCTGCTGTCCTTGAGAACACCTGGAGGCTCGAACATCTTCAATCTCTGTTTCCAATGAGGTCAGTTTCTTCGGCAAGCGAGTAGGGCTGTCTGTTTTATGGCTAGTTTTTTTTGAGGGGTGGAAAAACTTTCTTCTACCCTCAGTGTTCTTTTGGCTGATCTCATAATCAAATAGACATGAGACAGTTGACCAGCAAAAATAACCAAATTTAGCACATACATATGTTTGGGAACCCTGCAGACATGCATGAGAGATTCAGAGACAGAAAGGGAGCATGGGTATGTAAGCCCTTCTGGATTAGGAATGAGTAGGTATGTAAGCCCTTCTGGACTAGGGGCTTCAAAGAGTCATTGTGTGGTGGGCAGTTAGACAGATATGAGCAGAGCAAGGATGAGGGCCAGGAACAGGTCACCAGGGTGGCAGCCCAGGTGCCTAGCAAAGGACAATCAACTGGAGGGAGGGACCTCGCTCCCAGGTGACCTTTCCTCCCCAGCATATCGCTGGTCACCACGGTTTGGACCCCTGACCTTTCCTCCCCAGAGATAACACCTAGGTCTCAATTGTATTCAGTTCCAGGCCCAGAAAAGCAGCAAAACCAGATAAGCAGCCCCATGCTGACCTCACACCCAGCTGCCTTGGATAACGACCCCCTGCCATGGTGCCAATCAGTCAATCAGTAGGGACCCCCACCCTGGAAGGACACACCTGGGAACTGATGAATATTCATTGTGATCATCCTCTAAAATCTCTACTCTTAAAATCCCTAGGCCCTAGCTGGATGCTCAGTGGTTAGAGTTCCGGCCAGAGGACTGGAGGGTCTTGGGTTTGATTCCAGTCAAGGGCACTGTTGTAGTAAAATATAGAAATGTTTAAAAATGTTTTTAAAATATCTAAAAATGTTAAAAAGGTTTAAAAATGTTTGAGTTAACTTTCTTGAAACGTGAAGTGTGATATTAAGGACACATTCCCCACTGCCCTGAAGCGTGTGTGCCCCATAGATAGGATTTGAACTTCAGTTACTGACTCAGAGTGACTTGCTAAGATAACCATTTGTGAGTGTTGTACTCTCCCTAGATAACCACATAGCCCTTCGCCCTGTTTGAGATGAACATGTGTGCATTGACGTAATTCATTGATAGCCACCTGAACTGCTGCGGGTGCGAACAGCCTTTAAAAAATGGGTCCTGACCAGCCAACGGTGCTCGCCTGTCGAGACAGCCACAAAGGCACGTCCTTTTGTCAGTCTGGCAAGGGACGCCGCTCCGCGCTCCTCTCTCTGCCAGACAACAGAAGAACAGCTAGTACCTCCCGATCGAGATGTGACCAAGGGTGAGGAACGCCAGCCCCCTGCACCCGGACCGGACCAGCCCAGCTGCCGGACCCCAGAGGACAGCACCACCGGGATCCCATTTCTTACATGAATTACTTCTACCTCCGTGACTTTATAAGTAAATGTTCTCTTATAGTTTGAGTCTTGGCTCTGAATTCAAGTACCGAGGTTGCTGAATGCAGGTCTGATGTGAACCCACTGGCCTAACACCTGGGGCCATTCCTGCTCCCCCACAATTGCAGGATAATAAGAGTAGATGAAAATTTTAAAAAAAATTAAATCTTTTAAAAAATATATTTTTATTGATGTCAGAGAGGAAGGGAGAAGGAGAGAGAGATAGAAACATCAATGATGAGAGAGAATCATTGACAGCTGCTTCCTACATGCCCCCTACTGGGGATCGAGCCCACAACTCCGGCATGTGCCCTTGACCAGAATCGACCCTGGGACCATTCAGGCTCTATCCACTGAGTGCCGGAATCCATTTATTGTCTTCACTAGCTGAGTATAGACAGAGACCCCCAAAAGTTAGTAACCTTTGAAGCCCTAACAAAGGTCAGGGCTGTGAACCACCCAGTTAATTTAGACACCATCCAGTTAATCTGGATAATGGTAGCTGAAGCATCATCCTCACTTTAGTTCACTTAATTCCTTAGATACTTGTGTAGATCCTTGTTGATTATTGTTGATCAGATACTCTGCCTATTTCTGGAAATTGTCTGCTGATGAGCTAATCCGTGTGTCATTGAAACCTCCTTACCCTAAGGGCTACTCCAGATCAATAAAAGATTGGAGCGGCCTGAGCATTAGTGGAAGTCCTTCTGGACTTGCCCGCCTGGTCCCCCAATATTTCAAAATTATCTCGTGTCATTTTTCTCTCATTTGTGTGCGGCTCCTCTTTTCAGATCCCGAACCCTGATCCACGCAGGACGTGGAAGGAAACACTCAACAACTGAGCAAACCAGCTGAGGAATAAAATATTTTTTAAAAGCATTGAAAATAAGGTAGAGTAGATGTTAAGTAAATAGAAGTTTGCCCTGCCCTGTAGATAGTTTTAAAAAGTCATCTCTGACAATCTCTTATTATGGGCAAGGCCCCTCCCTAATTCAAGTTCTTCTAGGTAGCTGGGGAGTTGGGGGGAGGGGCACAGAAGTGTCTCTAGAGCCTGCAGCTAACGTAGCTCAAAACCATCTGCACATGACAGGAGCACATTTGAGGTGACTGGTTCTGCACCCCCATGCTATCCCAGGCAAAATTTCTGAGCCAGGGCTCTGAGCTGGGTGTGAGGACCATGGCAAACTCCTCACAGGGTGACGTGGGAGAGGAAAATGAGACCGAGAGCTGAGCAAACGGGCCCAGCACTTTACAGCAGACACAGAAGTCTCCTCCCTAGAGATCACAGCGAGGCCTCCGTGTATTTCAGCTCCAGGCCCAGAAAGCAGCAAATCCAGGTGGGCAGCACCAGGTGGGAATCGAACCGGACCTCTTGGTCCATGGGACCACGCTCAACCACTGAGCCACACAGCTGGCTCAGGCTCCCTTTTTGGTAACATTTTCTGGGGCCTCCAGCTGGCAACCCTGGAGCGTCTTGTGCTTTGCCCTTTCTCCCCACCTCCCGACCCCCGGCCTCTCCCGCAGGGTGTCACCTTTGCCTGGCTCTGGATTCTTTTCCAGCCGGAACCCAGGTACCCAGGTGGCTGAACCAAGGTGCGGTCTGACCCCTCTGGCTAACATCTGTGCCAACATGATGGGTGAGGACTTGGATTGCTTCCTCACCACTGTGGCTTGAAGGACTTGGCTGTGTTTTCTTCCTTCTTTTGTCGTCCACGGGGTTGTCCCCCTCTCTCTGCACTGCCGCTCCACGCGCAGGATGAGCATTTAAGAGCCGCTAGGGTGCTCGCCACTTGAAGACTCCGTGACAGGATAGGTCAGTCATGGGCCAGAGGAGTCCGTACCCGGCACCCGACTGCAAGGCAATGTCCGGGAACCCAGGCGGCTGTGAAACCTCACAGGCTCTGCCAGGCGGCCCTTCTCTGCCAGGTGATAGTACTGGTGAGAGGGGCCCCCATCTTCCCTTTCCTTTCTTTGTGCCTGAGGGTGAATTCAGGTGGACTTTCTTTGAGTTGTTTTTTAAAAAGCCTCAAGGTGGAGCTAAAGGTTAAGGGCAGAGAGACCGAGGCTATAGATAAGGGTTGAGATAACTAAACTAATTTGTCTGAATTGCACATTAGAAGCTCCTAGGAGAAGCACAGGTAAATTACACAATAGGAAACCAGAGAAACTCATCTCGGGCAGAGGGGAGCTATTGACTGTATACATTCCTTGTGTTGATGGGCGGGGGTTGGGGGGGGGGGGGGAGGCACACAGGGAAGAGGTTTGGATACGGTGGAGGGATTTTATCAGGCGAGGGGGAGGTGAAGTGCCCTGGAGATGTGGAGGGCAGGTGATCCTCTGTGTGTTTTCTTTCTTTCTTTTTTTAAAATACTGGTATATTTTTATTGATTTCAGAGAGGAAGGGAGACGGAGAGAGAGATAAAAACATCAATGATGAGAATCATTGATTGGCTGCCTCCTGCACACCCCGGGCATGTGCCCTTGACTGGAATCAAACCTGGGACCCTTCAGTTCGCAGGCCGACGCTCTATCCACTGAGCCAAACCGGCTAGGGCGTCTGTGTGTTTTCTTAATTCTCGGTCGAGAGTGGGCTGCCATTCAGGCCACTGGCCTGCTTCCTGCTTCTCCCGGGGCCTGGGTGGGGCCTGGGTGGGGCCTGGGTGGGGCCTGGGTTGGGCCTCCCGCCCCGGCTGGTCAGTTTTCTGAACCTGCCGGGGTTCTGCACTGCCTCTCTGGCTGGCTCTTCTCCCAGGTTTTCCAAGGCTGGACTCTGCCCTGTCGGGTCATCATTTTGGTTTCAGCTGCGCATGCCTGGTTCTGCGGCAGCATTTGGTTTCAGCGTGCAAGTGCAGTGAAGGGGTTCCCCTCCTCGCCCTCCCGGGGTTAACTCTTCCTGCCTGCCTGGAGGATTAGGTCCCCAGGGCCCAGGGCACACATTTGTGTGAGTAAACCTGTAGGTGCTATGGTTTTCTAGTGTGAAATGAATGTTACTAACTTATTAGTTCCCAGGATGCAGAATGTTTACTTTTTAGTTTTCTTTATACTTAGGACACAAAAGATTTAAAGATCAGCAATATTTAAACAGTCATAAGAATAATAATTAGTCTAAATTCATTTAGTCTCATACCTATTTTTGTTTATTCTGATTATTTGCCAGTATTTTTATGAATTCAGTTATTCTTTCAAGTTCTATCTTAAATCTTCATCCAGTTCAAATATATGACCTGCTTAGCCCTAGCTGGTTTGGCTCAGTGGATAGAGCGTCTGCCTGTGGACTGAAGGGTCCCGGGGTCAATTCTGGTCAAGGGCACATGCCGGGGTTTCGGGCTCAATCCCCAGTAGGGGGCGTTCAGGAGGCTGCTGATCAATGATTCACTCTGATCATTGATGTTTCTATCTCTCTCTTTCTCCCTTCCTCTCTGGAATCAATTAAAAAATAAAAAAGATATGACCTGCTTAGAAGCCTGCAATTTAGATAAAGTCAGAGTCCTTTCCATGGATTTTTCTAAAGATGTACCATATCTGCAAATGTAGAGTAAAACAATGACTATCTCTGAATGACAAAGCTTAAAGTGACATGGTCATAGGGTTGATTATAATGCAATTGATTAAAAACTTTGCTTTTTTCTATAAGTTATAACATTCCGAGATAACAGTTTCTTGGTAAATAGTAATTACTGTAAAATGACATAGAGAATAATATAAAGTCTCTATATATTTAGATTCAATACATAATTTCAGCATATAAAGAACAAATAATATGTAAGATTTTAAAATGTGGCACATGGCTTATTGGAAGGCTATATTGAGCATTGAAGATAATGCATAAACGCCCAATGTATGGAACACAAACATCTGGAGTATCACTGCCAGATGCCCCACAGGGAACCATCGCTCTCGGCTTGCCTGGTGTCCCTGACCGGACACTTGCTACCCCTGGGAGCTTCCTGTTTGAACTTGGCTCTGAATCTTTGTAAGTGCCTTTCAGGAGTAGACTGAGATTTCTAGAACATCTATTTCAATAAATTATATGTATAAAAAGAACCAAGATGGCGGCAGAGGTAACCCCACTTTACTCTCCGCCTCTAACAACCACATCAAAATTACAACTAAAATACAGAACGACCATCATTCAGAACTGCCTGAAAGCTGGCTGAGTGGAAGTCCTACAACTAGAGAAGCAAAGAAGAAGGCACACTGAGACTGTAGGAGGGAGGGAGGTGTGGAACGGGCTGGTCCGGAACCCCCATGTGCCGTTTTTTAATCAGGAGGGAGATCATCTCTCCAGAGGCCTCTGTGAGGAGCAAGGGGTCCCAGCCCCACACCAGATCCCAGCCCAAGGTCCCAGAGCTGGGAAGAGAAGTCCCCACAACTATGGGCTGTAAAAACCAGCAGGGATTGTGGCTGAGTGACATGGAGGCTGCTGAGACCCAGGTGTTCCATTTAAAGGGCCAGTGCATGAACTTACTCAGACTCCCAGCACTAGGTGGCTTTGGGGGACCCAGACACATATGTGGAGGAACTGGATTGTCTGGCATCGGGGCAGGAATTTGGGGCAGCTTTCTCCCAGATAAGGGTGCTCTCCGGGGTCATTGTTCCGGTGCTGGGACCTTCCTCCCAACTTAACTTGAACTTTTAACTCTTAGAAGCCTCAATTTTCAATAATAACAGAGCTGACTGGCAGCCATGTCTGAATCTCCATCAGTCTGGAGCGCACTGTTCGCTCTGCCCTGGAGATTCCCTGAGACCCTATCCCATCCAATTTGCAGTCCCACCCAAGCTGTTTGCAGCAGCTTTTCCATATGAATGGCCTGTCCTGGCTTAGGCTTCAGACTTTGCTAAAATCTGTCAAACAAGCTGCAGATGGTGACAGTATCTTCAAACCTATCAATAAAAAGGCCCAAGACCCAGCACTAACATCAGCCTGCCTTGCTTCACAGCTGGCCTTGCCTGGGCACCTCCAAGCCCAATACATGTAGCAGCCATCTGCAGATCTCTCTGTAGCTCCTGCTGGGTGGCCCCAGGCAGTGGCTGACTTTGCACCTCTGTGGAGGCCCCAGAGCCAGTGCACCCAGTAGACAGCTTCAGACCATAGCAGATTACAACTCTACACACCCACAAGTGACACACTCAAGGGGCAGACTCAGTGAGCACCAAAGCCCTACTGAAGCAAGTACTGCTCCATAGAGGTGTCTCCAGAACAACAGCTCTTCCATTGTAATTGCAGCTGGTCCTCATAGGCAATTGGCCTGGAGGTTAATTCCTCCCAGTGATGCCAACAGCAATCAAGGCTCAACTACAAGACTGTGCACACAGCCCACACAGGGGCACACCGAGAGTGCCCAGCTCAGGTGACTGGGGAGGCTGAGCCACTGGGCCCTACAGGACACCTACAACACAAGGCCACTCTACCAATTGCAGGAGACATAGCAGCTCTACCTAATACATAGAAACAAACACAGGGAAGCAGCCAAAATGTGGAGACAAACATGTCACAAATGAAAGAAATGGAAGCAAGCAAACTATTGATACAGAGTTAAAAACCATGGTTATAAGGTTACTCAAGGATCTTCATGAGATTTTCAAGGATCTTAGTGAGAATGTCAAAGACATGAAAAAGGACCAGTCAGTAATTAAGCATACACTAACTGAAAGAAAGAATCATTTACAGGGATTCAACAGTAGAGTGGAAGATTGTGAGAATCAAATCAATTATTTGGAATATGAGGAAGCAAAAATTAAATAAAAAGAATCCAAAAATATGAAGATAGTGTAAGGAGCCTCTGGGACAACTTCAAGCATACCAACATTCACATTATGGGGGTACCAGAAGGAGAAGAAAAAGAGCAAGATGTTGAAAACCTTTTTGAAGAAATAATGACAGAAAACTTTCACTGCCTGGTGAAAGAAATAGACTTACATGTCCAGGAAGCACAGAGAGTCCCAGACAAGAGGAACCCAAAGAGGCCCACACCAAGACACATCATAATTAAAATGCCAGGAGTTAAAGCCAAAGAGAGAATCTTAAAAGCAGCAAGAGAAAAGAAGCCATACAACTGCTGATTTCTCAATAGAAACTTTGCAGGCCAGTAGGGAGTGGCAAGAAATATTCAAAGTGATGAATAGTAAGAACCTACAACCAAGATTACTCGGATCAGATAAAGAGCTCACAAACAAGAAAAAGCTAAAGAAGTTCATCACACCAAACCAGTAAACATGAAATGAAGAGGAAGAAGAAGGAGAAGGAGAAGGAGAAGGAGAAGGAGAAGGAGAAGGAGAAGGAGAAGAAGAAGAAGAAGAAGAAGAAGAAGAAGAAGAAGAAGAAGAAGAAGAAGAAGAAGAAGAAGAAGAAGAAAAGAAGAAGAAGAAGAAGAAGAAGAAGAAGAAGAAGAAGAAGAAGAAGAAGAAGAAGAAGAAGAAGAAGAAGAAGAAGAAATAAAAAATATGAAGAATAAAATGGCAGCAAATACATATCTATCAACAATTGAGTCTAAAAATCAAAATAAATGACCAAGAAATCTAATGGACAAAATAAACTGGTGAATAAAATAGAATCAGAAGCATGGAAGCATGGACCAGACTGACAAATCTCAGAGGGAAGAGATTAACCAAGATCTTACTTATGGACACAGACAGTAGGGTGGTGAAGGCCTGGGATGGGGTGGGAACCAGGTGGAGGGGGGCAATGGGGGAGAAAAGGGGGACATCTGTAATACTCCCAACAATAAAGATTTAATATATATATACACAAATAGAACATAACTATTATTAATTTTTATTTGACAAAGCTTCCCATGTAATTTCAAGTATAATTAATAGGCCTAATTTAGTTTAAGGACATTTCTTTAATAAGAGAGAATAAATCCTTTAGGTATTCCAGGACCCATTGGAATGACTCAGTCATCTCTCAGTTGGGGGCCATGAGGTCAGCTGAGGAGGGCAGTTGGGGGCCATGAGGCTGGCCAGGGAGGGCATTTGGGGGCCATGAGGCCGGCAGGGGAGGGCAGTTGGGGGCGAGCAGGCCAGCAGGCAGAGTGGTTAGGGGCAATCGGGCAGGCAGGCAGGTGAGTGGTTAGGAGCCAGCGGTCTGGGATTGCGAGAGGGATTTTCGACTGCCAACTTAGGGATCGGGCCTAAACTGGCAGTCGGACATCCCCCAAGGGGTCCCAGATTGGAGAGGGTGCAGGCCGGGCTGAAGGACACTCCCCTCCCCCATGAACGAATTTTGTGCACCGGGCCACTAGTATCACATAAAGACCATATTCATAAAGACCACAACATAATTTGAAACATTAATTTTTGCACAGAAAACAAACATTTTTTAATAAACTTAAAGCTTTCACAAATATAACCTTCACAATTTTATAAACCTTTCTACAATTTTCAAACCTTCTTACCCATTCAGAAATAATTGTCCTTAGCACAAGTTACTTACTTTCTTCCTTTTCCTTCAAAAATGAATCTCCATACTTATGCCTTCTATTATCACAACCATATAATTCCTCCCAACTTAACTTGAACTTTTAACTCTTAGAAGCCTCAATTTTCAATAATAACCAATAAATAAATAAATAAATAAAGTAAAATGACCGGCATTTCTTAGACTGACGTTTATGAACACATTTTAAACACATTGGGTACCTCACTTTCAAGAAACACACCTTCAACAAAGCACAAGACACTAATTACATCAACAGCTCCAACCTACTTTACAGACTTTCTGCAATCAAGACAAAAGCAGGTGAATTAAGACTTATCCAGCAATCAATGTTTCAGTATTTCATGTTATTTCAAAATATCTATAAATTCGATAACTTTCATTAAAATTTACTAATGTAGAAAGGAATAGTTGAAATAGGTTAAAGTGAGATAAAAATGGCCCAGACAAGAGTTCTTGGTATTTGCATTTCAAAGGTCCTGGGACTTTGGTTTCCAAAAGCCAATTATCTATAAGCATTTTGAGCTGAACAAGGGAGGTTTGGGGAAGGTAAAAAGCTGTAGTGGGCTTTGGTACTCTGGAGCCACACATCTCTGACTCTGTAGAGACTGCACTGTAGCCCTGGCTGGTTTGACTCAGTGAATAGAGCATCGGCCTGTGGACTGAAGGGTGCTGGGTTCGATTCTGGTCTAGGGCACATGCCCAGGTTGCGGGCTCGATTCCCAGTAGGGGGCAGGAGGGATAATAAACATTAATATCTTAAGCCAATAAATGACTCTCATCATTGATGTTTCTTTCTTTTTTTTTTTTTTAAATATATTTTTTATTAATTTTTTACAGAGAGGAAGGGAGAGAGAGATAGAGAGCCAGAAACATCGATGAGAGAGAAACATCGACCAGCTGCCTCCTGCACATCTCCCACCGGGGATGTGCCCGCAACCCAGGTACATGCCCTTGACCGGAATCGAACCCGGGACCCTTCAGTCCGCAGGCCGACGCTCTATCCACTGAGCCAAACCGGTTTCGGCTATTGATGTTTCTATATTTCGTTCCCTCCTCCTTCCTCTCTGAAATCAATAAAAATATATTTTAAAAAAGACTGCATTGTAAAACAAGGACAGTATTTCTTTTTTAATTTCTCAAGGATTTGCAAATGTTGGCAAAGGACTAACAAATTCATTTAACCGTTTTTGAAAGGTTTTTCCACCTGAGTACGTTTTTCCCTGAGGCTCTGTGGCAATTACAGAGAGATCTAGTTGACAAGCAGCACAGAGCTGAGTCACTTCTGAGAGTCCTGAGGGCTTGCATGTACGGAAAAGACATACTGACCTCAGAAGGCCTCATTCTCCATTCACTTCCCTGGGGATGGGAAAACAGGGCCAGTTGCAGGGTAGCATTAACCTTAATGGTGCCAATAACTGACCAAACCTCTCCATGGTCCACTTATAGTGGGGCCAGGCTATGCTGCAAAAGATTAACCTTTTTCTTAAGGGACCCAGAATTAAATTTCTCCTGATTGGGGAGTATGTACCCCAAAAAAGGGACTCTCAAGGCACTGTGGCCTGGTTCCCCATCTACGGAGACATGTGTAGCAAGTTGAGAGTTAGGCATCTCTGCACGATTCTGAGCTGTTTGGGCCACTCTGAGGGGTACCCTGTTAAGCCTTCTCTCAGGCTTGCGTGGAAGTTAATAATGAAGAAAAGATGGTTAGCAAACGTTCAGTCAGCCTCAAGATTAGTTTCCTCTTGGGAGGTTTCATTTTAAAAATCATCATTTTTCCCTTTTGGCTCAGTATCTGGTTCATTTAGTTCCAGATACGTATTACCCTTCTGAAACACACACACATACACATATGTGGGCATCACTGATGTAAGAAAAAATCTCTCCAGATCAGGTGAATTGGGCCGATTTGACCAGTAAGATATATGCTGCCGTAGTTGAAAGGGGACGGGCTCTGATTTTAAAACAGCCATTGGTTGCTTAGATGCCCTGCCGTTTGTACAGAATGCTCCGAGGGAGAGGAAAACTTCGCTGGGTCGGGATAAGAACAGATAAAGTAGTCCCAGTGTCTGCAAGGGCCTTGGTAACTTCCCCTTTTATCGTAATTTCAGTTTCTCTGAAAGTATGAGTGAGGAGAAGGGGAGATACCCTCTCTCAGTCCTTGGAGCATCCCTACGCTCACTTCTCTTTGTTTCCTCTTTGTAAATCCCGTTTTCTACATACACTCTTTCTTAGGGCGACCTGGCTTTTTCAAGAAAAAACAGACTCTACAGTTTCACAGCAGGCCTTCTTGAGTAATTCTGTTGCCTGGCTCTCAGAAACCAGTAAGTGTATTAATTGGAACAGGTCAGAATAGCCAGGATTACATGTTCTAACAGTTAAATTTCTTTGTGAACCGATCAGGATCCCGGATAAAGTTGGGAACAATTGCTGGTTCCTCTCTAGCTATTTACTCTCTGGTTGGGGAAAAGTATAAACCATTCACTCTTTTTTTTTTTCCCAGTTTTTTTATTTCAAGAAAAATGATTTTAAATATAATAATGTTACATGCAATAAACCTTAATATTTCAAGAAAAACGATCTTAAATATAATAATGTTACATGCAATAAACACCAATTATTCAAGAATAATGATCTCACATATAATAATATTACATGCAATAAATATTAATATTTCAAGAATAAAAGGATTTTCAGTATAATAATATTACCAAAACTGTACTAACATAGTATGATATCACAAAAGTTATAGGAAATATTAAATATCTGCAAATAGCCCTAGCCGGCTTGGCTCAGTGGATAGAGTGTCAGCCTGCGAACTGAAGGGTCCCAGGTTCGATTCCGGCCAAGGGCACATGCCTGGGTTGTGGGCTTATTCCCCCAGTAGGGGGTGTGCAGGAAGCAGCCAATCAATGATTTTTCTCTCATCATTGATGTTTCTATCTCTCTCTCCTTCTCCCTTCCTCTCTGAAATCAATAAAGAAATATATTTTTTAAAACCTGCAAATAACAGGTTACTTCTATTATATTGTAGTATATTTTTTTTCTCTCTGGCTCTATTTTTGTTCATCAGTTTATGTTGTTCACTATATTCCACAAATGAGTGAGATCATATGATATTTACCTTTCTCCGACTTATTTCGCTTAGCATGATGCTTTTAAAGTCTATTTTGTCGGATATGAGTATTGCTACTCCAGCTTTTTTTTCTTTTCTATTTGCTTGGAAAAATTTTTTCCATCTCTTCACTTTCATCCTGTGTGTGTCTTTTGTTCTGAGGTGGGTCTCTTGTAGACAGCATATAGTTGGGTCATGTTTTTGTATCCCTTCAGCTACCTTACACCTTTTGATTGGAGCATTTAATCCATTTACATTTAGGGTTATTAATGAGAGGTACTTATTTATAGCTATTTTAATTCTGCATGGCTAGATTTCTCTCTCTGTTTCTTCTTCTCAGCAATCCCTTACAGCAGTCCTTTTAGCATTTCTTGTAATGCTGGCTTGGTGGTGATGAACTCCTTTAGCCTTTTTTTGTCTGGGAAGCTCTTTATTTGACTGTCTATTTTGAATGATAGCCTTGCTGGATATAGTAATCTTGGTCTCAGATTCTTGCTTTCTATTCCCTTCTGGCTTGTAGAGTTTCTGATGAGAAATCAGGTGTCAGCCTTATGGGAGTTCCTTTGTAGGTAACAGTTTTCTTTTCTCTTGCTTCCTTTAAGATTCTCTCTTTGTTTTTAATTTTTGGCATTTTAATTATGATGTGTCTGAGCATGGGTCTGTTTGAGTTCTTGTTTGGGGTTCTCTGTGCCTCTTGAACTTGTGTGACTTTTTCCTTTACCAGGTTAGGGAAGTTTTCTACCATTATTTCTTCAAACACCTTCTCTATGCCTTTCTCCCTTTCTGCCTCTTCTGGCACACCTACTATTCTAATATTGTTACATTTCACATTGTCCCAGAGCTCCCTTAAGCTGTCCTCCTGTTTTTTTAATTGTTTTTTTTCTTTTTGGTTCTCTAATTGAGTGATATTTTCAACTCTGTCTTCTAATTCACTGACTCAATCCTCAGCTTCCCCTAATCTGCTGTGTATTCCTTCCAATGTGTTCTTTATTTGTGTTATGTCATTCTTTATCTCAGACTGTTCTTTTTCATAGTTACTATATCTTTTCTCATACTGTTGAGCATTTTTAACATCATTACTCTGAACTCTGTTTCAGATAAATTTCTTATCTCTGCTTCCTTTATCTCTTCTTCTGGAGAATTTCCTAGTTCTTTCATTTGGGGGTTGTTTCTTTGTTTCCTCATTTTGGTTGTATGGGTTTGTGACCATGTATTAGGTAGATTCTCTATACCTCTCAATCTCTAGTGCAGGACAGTGTTAAAGGCTGTTTCTGACTAATTGGATCAGGCAAAGACTAAAAGCCTCCAGAGACCACCTCTGCCTACAGACTATTAAGATTCTGACTTGAATTGCCCCCAGGCAATCGTCCTCAGGTGTGGCAAGAGTGTTTTTCATCAGGGTGGGGCAGTTGCTTCTGCCTGGAGGCTAATTGTTACTTTTAATCTCTTAAGTGGCCTCAGGGCAAGGTGTTTTCCAATAGGGTGTGCCAACTGTCTTCCCCCCAGGCAAGGCAGGTGTCTATGTGGGAAAGATGTCCTCTGCTGTGTGAGGGAATGGCTCAGCCCAGGGAACTTGGGGTGTCTGCCTTCTGAGCTCCATCCCATGAGTCCCCAGTCCTGGCTTCTTCTCTCACCGCTCCAGTCCACTTCACCCTCCCTCTGCCAGAGCACAAGGTGGGTGGCTCCACAGGGAATTTTTGTGTATTGGCCCTTTAAGAGGGTGCCTGAATTTTCAGCTGCCGCTCCCTGGCAGACAGCACCCCACTGCTTTTCACAGCTAGATGTTATGTGGGTACCCTCCTCAGTTTGGTCTCTCTGCTGGGGAGCCCAGCTTTGGGATTAGATCCCAGAGTTCTCAGTGGCACCTCCTCACAGCTGAGATATCTCTTCAGAACTTCAGTTGCTGTCTGTGGGTGCCCGGCCAGCCCCTTTGCGCCTCCACCCCTCCTACCAGTCATAGCGAACAGTTGTTCCACCGTTGGGTCTATTTGCATATTAGCCTTTTATTATATAGGATAGGAAATTATTAGAACTGAAATGTGTTTTTTTTTCTTCCACCAGACCATTTGTCGTAATTTTTACTGTTCTAACTTTTGAAATTTTATAACACAGTTTGTCTCCACCAGGTAACAAGCCCTACTCATACTCAGGAAATACCACCTCTGAACACCTCCTTCTGAGCCCAGGCCTCATTGTCCCTCTGACAGAGAGCAAAGATCTCCTGTTTCTAAAAGAAAACCTGCGTCCCTCCTCAGCATGAAGTAGTTTCAGAAATGACTCTACACCCTTTTCCCTGAAAGAATTCAGAGGCAAGATCCTTGAGGGGATGTGGTAGGCAGTGAGACAGATATAAGAGCAAGGACACTTCTTCCGTGAGCGGCTAGTCCCGGGGGCCGTGCTGCACTTCACGGGGGAGGCCATAGAGGATGGTGAGGAAGAGGAGGAGTCAGAAGGAGAGGAGGAGGAAGAAGAGGCCGATGCTGGCCGAGCCTCCAGGTGTAATTTTTGTCTGATAGTCATTCATGCGTTTCCAGGAGCCCATCAGCCCTCTGAGTGCAAGCAGCAGTGAGCAGTGACCTGTGGTGCAGCGCCCACACCGACCTTTTTCAAGCGCATAGTTTTACTTCAGTTTTCCTCTTTCCTTATTATTTTGCTTAACCTGCACAGCGGCCGCTTACATGCGTTTCAGAAGTAGGAGGTTTAACCTGATCCCGCACCCTCCAGCCTTGGGTGCAGCTCAGTGGACTTCCCCAGGCCCTGCTTTGGCGGGAGGGGGGGGGGGCGTAGACCACGTGGGGTGGGAAGGCCCCCAGCCCAGGACAGAAGTCCGGAGCTCCTGCTCCCATGTCTCATTTGCAGACCCACCCGCTTGTGTCCAGCCACCTGGTCCTCTGTCTGATCTCGGTGGAGCCGGAGAGCAGTCTGTGCAGCCGTGGGTTCTTACTTTGGTTTTCTTGTCCTCAGGGTGGGGTGGGTCATGGCGCCCACAGTGCTGAGGCGTCAGCTTGTGTGGTGCACCCCCTATTTATTTGTCCTTTGTGCTGTGAGCCTCGGGTGCGTGCTGGCGCTGGTCCTCAGGTTTCTGAAACCATGTTTGTGGCTGGAGACCTGGGGAGGGACTGGGGGGAGGTGGTGGCGGGGAAGCGCTCCCTCCTGCCACTGCACCTGGGGACCCCTCTCCGCCCATCTTCTGTGGGGAGGGCTGGGCGGGGCACAGGTGTCCCATAATCAATTTTTGTTTCTCCTGATCTTCCCTGCCAGTACTTCCGTAAATCCAGGCACTCTAAGAGTTCTAACCATTTTCATCTATTTCAAAGCAGATGATCTGAAAATGTCAGTCCTTTTCATGGATCCCTCAGAAGATGTTACTTTCTTTTTTCACAAATGCATTATAACCAACAGTGACTGTCTCTAAAATGAGACCGTTATGGATTTGATTATAATACAACTGATGCAATTTAATCCTTCCTGCCAAACACAGTATTCTAGAATAACAATTAGAGTTATAAATGAAAGCATAATATAGTTATTTCTTTATTTGACAAAGCTTCCCATGTAGCCCTAGCTGGCTTGGCTCAGTGGATAGAGCGTCAGCCTGCGGACTGAAGGGTCCCAGGTTTGATTCCAGCCCAGGGCACATGCCT
>NW_005871768.1:260613-280889 GCF_000147115.1 Myotis lucifugus | reverse complement strand
TCCAGACTGAGCTGTGTTGATGACCTCATGGGAGCTGAGGAGAAGAGATAAAAGTAAGCCCAGCCTTTGTCCAAGATAGGGCCAGATCTTTTAAGCTAAGACATCCTCAGAGTACGGTTGAACCAGAAGAAATCCAGGCCTTGAGCACAGGGACCTGGGTGACTCAAGAAACTCAAGCCTTGAACTTGAATTAAAGTATTTCTAGGTGCTTGGTAGATGCAAACAAAAAACACGTCTGGAGGGAGGTGAGGTGTCATTATCTTAGGCCTCATATGCTTTTCGCAAATAACTTTCAAATACAATGAGCAGAACACAATCAAAAATAACCAGGCACCTAAGAAAACAAGACGCCATAGGCAAGAATCAGCACAAAACAAAAGACAACAGAAATAACAACTATGTAACCTAGCATATTGCAATATATGAATGTATTAAATCAACATGTGTACATTTTAAAGTTACAAAGTGTTATAGGTCAGTTATATTTCAATTTTTAAAAGATAACAGAAATAGACCACAGAAATAAACCACGATGACTTCAGGTATTGGAATTATCAAAAACTATGGCCTTAGAATCATAGGTTCAAAGATCCCCATGGACAAGCACATCCTAAAGTGCATATAAAAATGTAAGGAACCTAGAATACCGAAAACAATCTTGAAAAAGACGAACAAAGTTGGAGGACTCACACTGCCTAATTTCAAAACCACAAAGCTATAGCAGTCAAGACAGGGTGGCACTGGCATAAGGATAGACATAGATCAATGAAATAGAATGGAGAGTCCGGAAATAAACACATGCACTGTGGTAGATTGATTTCTGACAAGGCTGTCAAGAAAATTCAATTGGGGGAAATAGTCTTTTCAACAAATAATGTCGGAAATAACTCGACTGCATGCAAATGAATGAAATTAGACCTTATGGCACACCATTGTACACCACATATGCCACTAACTCAAAATGGATCAAAGTGCTAAATCTAAGAGCTAAAATTTTAAAACCATTAGAAGAAAACAGGTAGATGGCTTTGTGATCTTGGATTAGGCAAGTGCCGGAAGTCGGTCCATCCTTGCTGCTTGACACAGTCGCTGCAAGGAAGAAACATCTGCACAGCATATGTTTCAAGGGACCTGGCATATATGGCATACTGTTCTTAATATGTTTGCTCACCTTCTTGGCTCTATGTGTTTTAACCAAGGTCACCTCTCCGAGAAAGGTTGTTTCCCCAGGTAGGGATTTTTCCCTGAAGTTAGGGAGGGAATAAAACCCCTTAACTAAATGCCAGGAGGGTAGTTAATCACTTTAACTACGAACAATCACCCTTAAGCTACATAATCTTTACTCCCTGGAATGGAGATAAGAAACGCCCTAACCTTTGGAATAGAAATTGACAGGATTAAAATCAACTGGTATAAATACAGATGTAACAAGACAATAAAAGACAGAACCTGGCTGGAGAACCTAGTGAGAGAACATGGCTACAGAACCTGACTGGAAAACCTGGACAGAACCTGGCTACAGAACCTGGTGAGAGAACCTCATTATGCTGATCACCTGAATGCTGCCTCCATGTCCTTCATTCTTCGCCGACTCCGTCCACACCTTGGGGAACCCCTGGACCTGCTGGGGCTGGACCCCAACAGGCAAGGGTTTCTTTGATATGACATTGAAGCACAAGCAAAGAAAAAAATAGACAAATTGGACTTGATCAAAGTTGAAAACTTTTGTGTTTCAAAAGACACTATAAAAAAGTAAAAAAACACCCCACAGAATGGGGGAAACATTTGCAATTCAAATATCTGATGAGGGCCTAGAATTCAGAATCTATAAAGAGCTTTTTGCAGCCCTAACGGTTTAGCTCAGTGGATAGAGCGTCGGCCTGCTGACTCAAGGGTCCCAGGTTTGATTCCAGTCAAGGGCATGTACCTTGGTTGCGGGCACATCCCCAGTAGGGAGAGGCAGCTGATCAGTGTTTCTCTCTCATCGATGTTTCTAACTCTCTATCCCTCTCCTTTCCTCTCTGTAAAAAAATCAATAAAATATATTTTTTTAAAAAAAGAGCTCTTTGCAGCTCAATACTAAAATGGCAACTCAATTAAAAAATGAGCAAGGGATTTGAATAGACATTTATGCAAAGAAGATATATGAATGGCCGACAAGCACATGAAAAGATCCTCAACACCATTAGTCAATGGAAAATGCAAATCAAAACCACAATGAGATACCACTTCACACCCACAAGGATGGTTACAATAAAAAAAGACACACATTAACAAGTGTTGGCAAGAGTGTGGAGAAATTGGAATCCTCATACCTTGCTGGTGGGAAGAGAAAATGGTGCAGCCACTTGGAAAAACACTTTGGCAGTTTCTCAAAGAGCTAAACCTGGTGGCGGGTCCCAGCCTGTGCCCTGCTGCCGCGTCCCTGTGAGGGCTGCACGGAGTGGAATGGGTGCCTCCTGCTCTTGCTGCCTCTCCTCTGCCTGCCACTTGCCACCAGCATATGGGGTGCCAGGCTGTCCCCCCTTGGGATCCCTGCCTGACCACCAGGCCTTTCAGGTCCTGACCCTTTGTGGCAGGACCTCTCAGGGTCCTCAAATTCCCTCGTGTGCCCCTGTTGGGCACAAAACTGCTGGCCGGTGCAGGAAGAAGTTTGGTTCTCTGGGTTTGATACTGGCCTGGCTCAACCCCGAGAGCAGCCCCCGCATTCACATGACCCATGTCTGCCCCACTTGGGGGGCTGGGGGAGAAGAAGCAGCGATTAGCTTCTGAAGGAGGCCCCTGGCCTTTCGGGGTGACTTGTGGAGGCGCCCCTTTGCAGCCAGTATCTTCTGTCCAGTTCTCCTGGCCTCAGCCTCCTGTAACCTCTGATCCTTGTTGTATGGGACAGAGACTTCAAAGACCACGACTTATAATCAGGAGATTTTGTCCATTGGAGAAGACACCCTTTAAAAACTCTCTCCAACTTGGTTGGAAGGACCTTATCAGGTGCCTGACCGGGAATGGACATTTGCCCCGGTCTCAGACACTCGCTTCCGCCTAAGGCAGCGGTTCTCAACCCGTGGGTCGCGACCCCTTAGGCGGTCAAACGACCCTTTCACAGGGGTCGCCTAAGACCATCCTGCATATCAGATATTTACATTACGATTCATAACAGTAGCAACATTACAGTTATGAAGTAGCAACGAAAATAATGTTATGGTTGGGTCACAACATGAGGAACTGTATTTAAAGGGCCAGAAGGTTGAGAACCACTGGCCTAAGGGGTCATCCAAGAGCCCTCGAGGATGAGAAGCCACCAACATCGAGGTAAACAGCTTTCCCAAGACACTGAGAAGATCTGAACTTAAGAAACCATTTATTTTGTTGTCTTAACCTGACTAATACCATTAGTCATAATAGTTATACTTGTTCTTTGGGTTTTTCTCAAAACTTGTTCTTATATAATCCAACTGTTAATGATTGCTGAAGGTGTATCAGGTAACTTTTGTAATACCCATAATACTCTTTTTATGGTTTCTCTCTCTCTCTTTTTTTATGGTTTCTCTTTTGAAGTTTAGAAAGAATGTTATTGCAGAAGAAAGGAAAGAGGGGTGTGTGTGTTTTTTTTAGAGAAGTTAAAAGGAAGTAGTTTGTCCTCATAAATTGGCTATTTCTGAATGAGTAAAAAGAGACAAATTGAGAAGGACAAAGGAAGTTGTAGAAAGTTGGTGGAAAAGGAATCTTGAGAAATGAATTTGACAAACGCTAGAACCCAATTATGGGAATGTGCTTACCCCCAGCCCAACAAGGACGACTAACTGTGTTAATTCAGATGGAAGCCAAAGTGGCTGTAAATAAAAAATGGCCCTCTATCAGGCTGCTGAGGCACAGGACACTGACTTATGAAACTCTTACTGTCTTCCTGGCCTCTGGAAATGTTTTATGGTTATTATAATACTAGTGGCCCGGTGCACAAAATTCATGCATGGGGGGTGGGGTCCCTCAGCCTGCACCCTCTCCAATCTGGGACCCCTCAGGGGATGTCCGACTGCCAGTTTAGGCCCGATAAACCGGCAGTCGGACATCCCTCCTCACAATCTGGGCCGCTGGCTCCTAACCGCTCACCTGCCTGCCTGCCTGATTGCCCCCTAACCGCTCCCCTGCCAGCCTGATTGACACCTAACTGCTCCCCTGCCAGCCCGATCGCCCCCAACTGCCCTTGCCTGCTGCTACCCACCTCCTCTGCCAGGACCGGCCTCCTCTGCGCTGTGTGGAGCCGAGGGACCCCCAGGCCTCACTATGTGGAGCGGCCAACAGGCCCCACCTCCCCTGTGCGCGTGGGCATCTTATGATGACGTTGCGTGTGAGGGTCACCTAGGCTTTTATTAGTATAGATACACCATTGTGTTCTTAAAGCTTTGGGCCTGACTAAACGTTGAAATTACAGTTCCCAATTGTACAACTAGCAGGACTCAGATTAATAATGAGAGACACCTGAGTGCTTTCAGCAGGAAGTAGACGGGCCATAGTCCATCTCATGGTCAGATTGTGAAAACCCGAAGAGGTGTACAGTTGTGCCCTCAAACTGTAGATGCAAAATACAGAAAAGTGAGACGGACAGTAAAACGTGGATCCTGACAGCTTGCAGGTTAGAACGATCCAGTGTTTTTCTTAATGAAGGCCCATAAGACCCGCCTGCCTCCCAGGCGCCTGCCTTTCCTTTTTGAGAAAAGTTCAGCGTTGTCTCCCTCCCAAGGCCACGGTCTTGCCCCATCCCCAGCGGCCCACCCTTTCAGCAAGACAAACGCTGACACTGAGACTTCCTAGGAATGGGCCTTCCTAGCGCCGTGGGACCGCATTATCCAACCAAGCGGTTGGTCATCAATGCATACTTTCGGAAAGATTTATGACCAAAAAGGGGAATTGTTGGCCAAAAAGGGGCCACCTCCTAAGTCCGAAAAACTCAGGGGAGGCCTGCGTGGTGGTCCCTACAAACTCAGATCGAAAGTAACCACATTGGATGGTCTGGACGTAAAAATTCTCAACTGAAAGTGGGTCATGGAGGCCTGTAGCTCCCTTGACAAAGGCCAGTCTTTAACTTAAGTGAACCTGACTATGGTCTTTTTGCATCTAGGATAACAGACCTTTGAAACGTCAGAGGAATCCCCTTTCCCAGACCCCTCAGGGCACAACCTCTGAACCAGGGCAGGAGACCACAGACCCCCACATACCATCTCTATGTGCTGTAGAGTATCCTGTAAAAACCACCGATGTGAAAGAAGTATGTGTTTCTCTACTTTGCCTTTTTATCCAATTCAAGCGTTTTCCTTGCGTTGTTTTCTCCCGCCCCCACAATCTACCACCCATGGATTTCATGAACCCTCCTTTGATTCTAATGTATAAAGTAAAACTGCTGTTCTCCAGGGCCTTCCCTCAATCCATTTGCATTGTGCTTCTGAGCAATTGTCATCCATTTGGCTCAAATAAACTCATAAAAATTCTCCAAAAAAAAGAAAAAAAATTTAACCCTGAAAAAACCCTATGAGAAGGTACTATTATATCATTCACATTTTACAGATGTGAATAATGGAAACCCAGGCAGCCTACTCCAGAACCTAGGGTCTTAACCACTGTGTTGGAGCACTCTCTATACAATATAATTAGCAGGTCTATCTAAAATATATGTAAAGACTCATATAGCCAATAAGCAGAGAATACTCATGTTTTCCAAACACACTCAAAATATTTAGAAATATATTAACTGGCAAACTAGTACACCAAAAAAACCTAACCAATTTTTTTTTTAAAAGAAGGAAACCATATGTTTGGAAACTAAAAACCACAGTCTTAAATGACAGATGGTTAAAGCAGAAATCACAATAAAAATTACAAAGTATTTAGAATTGAATGACAACATAATACAACAGATCAACATCGTTGAGATGCAACTAAAGTGCTCATGAAAATAAATGTATGAATTCAAGTGAAAAGCCTTATGTATCTGCATTTTAAATAACAAAGGTAAAAATAAACACTTAAATTTAGACATTGAAAGGAACAACAGAACAAAACTAAGAAATATTTCAAAGTAGAAGCTAAGTTCTGGCCCGTGTAGCTCAGCGGTAGATCATCGGCCCGTGTACCAAAGGGTCTCGGTTTCGATTCCAGGTCAAGGGCATGTACCTGGGTTGCAGCTTCGTTCCCTGGCCCAGGTGGGGCATGTGCACGAGACAACCCATCAATGTGTCTCTCTCATATTGATTTTTATCCCCCCCACCCCCCAACCCTTCTTCCCTTCCACTCTCTCTGAAGGTCAGTGGGGAAAAAAAATCCTCAGGTAAGGATTAAAAAAAAGTAGAAGCCAAGAAATATTTAAAATAGGGCCAGAAATTAATTAATAAAATAGAAGACAAAAAACTAGAAATGATCAAAACACCAGAGGCTGTTTCCTTGAAACAGACAAACTCATCTGAACAGATCATGAGAAAAAGAGAAGATACAGTATAGTACATAACATTGGAAATGAAAAATGAGTCATTGGTACAGAAACACTAGAGTAAAACGTTCGTTATGTCGTACACTAGAGTTACATTTCTTTTATGTCATCTTTACCTTGATTGCAATTTCAATGGAAAAAAGTTTAGTTTAACCACCAAATATGATGATTAGAGTTTTTGAAGAGGTTGTTTTTTCTCAGATTAAAGAAGTTACTGTATATTCCTAATTTTCTAAGAGTTGCTTGTTCTTTGTTTGATAATGAATGGGTATATAATTATATCAAATGCATCTATTGAGATGATCATATGATTTTTCTCCTTTTACTATAATAATTATAATGATTTTTTTTAAAAAAGGCTAGACATGGAGTTCTCATATGATCTGCCAATTCCACTCCAAGGAAGGTACCCAAGAAAATGAAAAGCATAGGTTCACACAAAAACATATACTTAATTGTTCATAACAGCATTATTCATAACTAGAGGCCCGGTGCACAAAATTCATGCACTGGGGGGGGGGGGGGCATCCCTAGCCTGGCCTGCATCCTCTCACAGTCCAGGAGCCCTTGGGGAATGTATGACTGCAGCGGAGGCAGGAGAGGCTCCCACCACCACTGCTGCGCTCGCCAGCCGTGAGCCCGACTTCTGGCTGAACAGCGCTCCCCCTGTGGGAGTGCACTGACCACCAGGGGCAGCTCCTGTGTTGAGCATCTGCCCCCTGGTGGTCAGTGCACATCATAGCGACCGGTTGTCCCACCATTCATTCAATTTGCATATTAGCCTTTTATTATATAGGATAGCCCTAAAGTGGAAACAACCCAATAGTTCATCAACAAATATGGTACACCTATCCATACAATGAAATATTATTCAGCCATAAAAAGGAATTAAATACTAATACATCATGGACAAACCTTTAAAACATTGTGCTAAGTGAAGGAAGCCAGACACAATATTGCATATTCCATTTTATATGAACTGTTCAAACTAAGGAAAGCCATAGAGACAGAAAGTAGATTAGTGGTTGCGGGGGTGGGGGGAGAATGGGGAGTGACTAATAGGCACAGGGTTTCATTTTGGGATGATGAAAATGATCTGGAATTAGATGGTGCTGATGGTTGAGGCAAGACAGTAAGAAGCTAGGAAAATTCCTGGGCAAGTGGAATGGGGAAATTGAGACAAGATAACTAAATAAGGCTAAATAATTTGACCAATTTACAGCCAGCTAGTGAATTGCAAGACCTTAAGTTCACTAACCGAGGACACTTGAGAGCAAATAGTTTCTACCTCTCCTCCCTAACCAGAGAATACATGGCTAAGTCACCCTGGTTGGGGAGATAGAGGACAGAGACCCAAGTAATGCCATTTGTGCCAGGCAAACCCAAGGATGGCTGAAGTCAGGGGGAACAAATAACAAAAACAAAACAAAACAAACAAACACAAATAGAGCCAGACAGACCCAAGATAAAAGTAAAATAGTAAAGCCGACCAAAAAATAATCCCAAACTCCCCAATACACTCATTTTGATGGGTCAACATATTAAAAATGTACCTAAAAGCTGATGAATATTCTACTGAAACCCTAAAAATCTCACCCGCAAAAGAGCGAGAAAACCCTCAAGACAAAGGACCCCACTCAGGCTCTCTCGGGGGCACACCTGTGCCTGTTCTGAGGCATCATGAACTTTTCACTTTCTTTCTCCTAAACTCTCAGGGTCCCCACGAGACTTGCAACCAGGGGAGCAGCGGGCAGCGGCAGCTCATCCCAGGCTCACCCCCTGAACCTGTCCCCAAGGCCCCCTTCTCCTCAGACTTTCCGATGAGCTGACAGCAGCCCCGCCCCCCCAGGCTCATTTCTTTCCTGTAAGGTTCTAGGGAGCCAGAGCACGGGCTCTCTCCTGTTGCTTTTACCCTAAGCCTTTCCTTACGTTCGCTGGCCCCAGCTCTAATAAACGTGCTCTCAAATCGCCTGGACTCCTGCTGTGGAGTCTTTCCTGCATGAAGTCAAGAACCCACACACTATGGCCAGCTGAGGCAGAACCGCTCCGGCCCGGTCCCCCCATCCAGTCACATGGTCACACAGTCTGTGAGTAAACTAAAAACGACTGAAGTGTATGTTTTAATATATTTTATTGATTTTTACAGAGAGGAAGGGAGAGGGATAGAGAGTTAGAAACATCAATGAGCTGCCTCCTGCATACCCCCCACTGGGGATGTGCCCGCAACCAAGGTACATGCCCTTGACCGGAATTGAACCTAGGACCCTTGAGTCCACAGGCCGACACTCTATCCACTGAGCCAAACCGGTCAGGGCTGAAGTGTATGTTTTAAAAGGGTGAATTTTATGATATATAAATTATAGCTCAATTGGGAGAAAGACCCCCAGAGGTAATGTTAGCTAATAATAATGGCTAACACCTCTTGGGCATTGTGTGTCAGACTTGTTCTAAGCGCTTTACCGCATTCATTCACTTCTTCCTCTCAGCATTCCTGCAGGTAGGTGCTCTTATTATGAAAACTAAGACAGAGAGAGGTCAGGTGCCTAAGGACATCCAAGCCAACCGGTCATTGTTTAGACAGGGAGCCTGAGATTCAGAGAGGGCCATTAACTTGCTCAGATCACACAGCAACCCAACGGGAAAGCCAGGACTGGAACCCTGGGCTCCTGCCTGGCTCGCATCAGGAGGCCTCCAGAATCAGGTCTTACTGGGGCTGAGGCTGCTATTAGGAGTCTGTGCATCCCTAGGGGCCCCAGGGAGTTTTTTGTGGAGAATTTTTTTAAAGGCTCCTTTGAATTAAACTCACCACAAACTGGGTGCTGTGCTCAATGCTCTGCTTCCTCCCAGTGAAGTCTCTAAAACCCCTACTTACCTTCATCTTTTCTGTGGCAAAACGGGGGACTCGGAGGATGATGGGACTTGCCCTAGATCACACAGCTGGTAAGTGGTGAAGCAAAATATTAACCCCGCCATATAGACTAGCATCCATGCTCTAACCACTATGAATGAATGAATGAATGAATGAATGAGAATTATGGAGTTCCCAGCAGATCCCAGGTCCAGACTGTCACTTGATTGGCTCCACAGATGTTGGGAGAGAGGCCATGGCCAAGCAAAGAAGTTCTGGGGACACTGGGACAGGACCATGCAGCTGCTGGGTTAGTCGGGGGGTACCAGGCCTGGCAGAGAGGACCCTGGGATATGGAAGGAGGGGCGGTCAGTGGGTTCTGGACTGGGAGGGGACCCCTAGCCAGGAATCTGGGCAGCGAATAGCTCCGGGAAGCCTTCCAAGTTCCTCTCCCCACCCCCAGCTGGCCAGGGCACCCACAGCTTCCTCCTGTGCCTGCTGCGAGGACCCCCTTGGTTGTGGTTCTTCTTTAGGGGCTGCCGCTGCAGGAGGGAGGGGCCTCAGTTCGAGGCTCAGCGCAGCCCTCAGACTCACCCCTGCTCGGCCCACCCCGCCCTGCCAGGGAGGCACAAGGAAGGGGTGGGTCTCTGCCCCCACGCCCAGGAGTGTCTGGGAAAGTCAACAGTGACTCAGGGCAGCAGTTGTGGCCCCGGTGCAGTGACTGTGATGGGGGATCCCCAGGGTGAGGAGCCCTCATATCTGGGTCCCTGAGCCTCCTCCTTGTAGGGACCTGCCAACAAGGGCTTATCTCCCTGTGAACAACTTGGAGCAAGTATAAGGAACGCCCCGACCTCTCTTAGACATCTTAGCTCTACTGACAGCAGCGCTCCAGTTCTAGGTGGGGGACGAGGAGGCCAGGGTAGGGTAGGGGGAGGCTTTCTCATGGAGAAAGACAGGGGTCTGGGTTGTTGGGACATGAGTCCCAGTGACCAGATCATATGTCCACTCCACTCATGCAGGGAGACTGCGGTGTGGCACTGTGAAGGTCATGAACTCTGAAGCCAGCCTGCCTGGGTTTGAATTCCGGCTCAGGCACTGACTAGCCTTGTTACTTTGGACAAGTCACTTGACATCCTGAATCTCAGTTTCCCCATCTGTGAAATGGGCATAACAACGCCTATACCTCATAGGCCTGACAGGAGTTAATACGTGCAAAGTGTTCCCGGCAAAGTGTTTAAAAGAGCCCCAGGCTGTTCTGAGTGAGCGCTTAATCTTAACACCAAGTACTTAGCATCTGAATATTGCTGAGAACTGGAGTCCCAGCCTTCCTGGAGCTCACAGCCAAGTGGAGGGTAGGCGAACTATAATAGGGATTTGAATAAATAAACAAGATTGTCCCGATGTGGAGATAAGTGCTGGGAGGGAAATAATCAGAGGTTTATGATGGAGAGGGAGGGAGGGATTACGGGTGTCGGGGGAAACTGCTCTCAAGGGGGGGATATTTGAGCAGATTCTGGGAGAATGAGAAGGCAGAAGCTGTGTGATGATCTGAAGAAAGCACCTTCCAGGGAGTGCAAAGGCCCTGGGGCAGGGAGAACTTGGTGTGCTCTGGGGAAAGGAAGGCGGTGAGCACGCTGCATTCTGCAGGAGCTGTCCTACACATTATAGGATGTTTGGCAACATCCCTGGCCTCGACCCTTTAGACACCAGAGCATATACCTCTCCAACTAGGACAGATAAAACCACCTCCAGACATTGCCAGTTGCTACAGTTGAGAACCACTGGGCTGGGGAGAGCAGGGTGGGAGATGAGGCAGCAGGTGGCAGGGCTCTAAGCCACGGGAGGGGAGATGGATGATGGGAGGGTCACAGGGGCTGGGCCGTGGCTGGTGAGAACGGAGCCTGTCAGGGTGTGGGCCCTACCAGCTCTGTGCCAGCCTCCTTGCACACAGCAGCCTCCTCGAGGCCTCTCCATCTGAAGTCGCCCTCCCTGCCTCCCCCCACCCCCGTGCTCTCAGCGCATAACCCAGCACTACCCCCTGGGCTCTCCAGCCTCTGAGCTTTGGGTCCTTCAAGTAGACCTCACCCCTAGGAGGCACATGTAACAGGTCCTCATAACATGGCCTTAGGGATGGGTGATCTCGGATCCCCTGCCCAGGACAGAAAACACACATGAGGGGTCTCCCCTCAGCCCCCTGTCAGGGGGTGCCCGAGTAGGAAACCCCTTAGACCAAAGTCCCCTCCCCTCCAGGGCTGCCCCCACCCTGCTCTCTGGCTCCCTCTTTCTCAAACCCCTGACCCTACGTCCTCCGTCATCATGTCTGTCTGTCTGCCCCTGCCCCACCTTGTCCCTCTGTCTCTTTGTCTCTGTCTTTTGCTCTCTCTCTCTCCTCTCTGCCTTGGTCTCTTTCCCTCCCTCAGTCCCTGGCACTCCCTCTCCCTCCCCCCACCCAGTCTGTCTCTCTTTCCCCCAGTGGCTCCAGTGGTTTGGACAAGCTCAGCTCCCTTCTGCCCAGATGACCTCACTTCCCCACCGCACACATGCGCACACACACTGCCTGTCACACTCAAGTACTCACACACACAGGTCTCTGGCTGGGTTTCATCCTGAATCTGAGGGCCCCCGCCCCAGCCCTGGTCTACCTGGCCAGGTCCCAGGGAGGGGAAGGCCCAGGCCAGGCTTGCAGCAGGCACACTGTGCCCGGTCTCTGCACAGCAGCTCCTCACCCCTTCCATCTCCTCCTGGAGCTGAGGGGGCCGGCTCACGGGTCAGGGTCCCCCTTCCCCTTCCACCAGCCGTCACCACCCTCCCCTCGGCCTTCTGCTAAGGCTGCGGCCCTGGCCTGGGAGCTGGGGACCTGGGTCCAGCTGGCTCAGCCACCAACACCCCGGGTGACCTTGGGCTCTGGCCTCAGTTTCCTCCTCTGTGAAAGGGAATCTTGACGTCAGTCTGGCTGTCCTGCGGGAAGGGTCAGAGGGGCTAATTCAGCCTGGTGCCTGGCACGCAGCAGGCACTTGGCAGTAACAGGCATGAAGAGTTTGTGGCCAGTCACCCGCCTGCCCAGCCCCTCAGGCCTCCCAGACTGAGCCCTGGGCACCTCTGTAGTTAGCCCCCCACTGGCGGCCTGTCTCCAGGAGAACTTCCCGGCAGACTTGGGGGGTCAGAGGGAAGGGGGAGCCGGCCTCCTGCCTTCTAATTTAGATTCCTGGGTTTATGGCAGGAAGCGCAGCTAGGCGGACGCTGTAATTAAGGCGATTCCTGAGGCCGCGGGAGGAGGCCCGGAGAGGAGCCCACCGCAGGGCTGGCCCCCGCTTCTCTCTACCCTCTGCCAGTCTCAGCCTCAGCCCTCAGCAGCTCCTGCTCCACTTCGCAGCCCAGGCAACCGAGCTGGGCAGTTGCATACCAAGGGTCACATGGCAAGTAGGGACACATGCCTGAGCCACCCTTGGGGGCTCCCCTTTGCCAGCTGTGGTCCAGCCCAGGGGTGCAGGGAGCGTCCAGACACGTGGCTTTTTTGTTCCATCCACCCCTAGACCCCAGGTTCCATCATCCTTGAGTCACCCCCCTACATTCCTGAGGTGTCTGGGCGGAGTCTGGCCGGGACTATGGCAGGAGGGGCAGATCCCACCCAGGGGTCAAGACCAGGGCAGCAAGCAGCCTGGGCCTGAGCACTCTCCTCCAGGTGGCCAGGGAGGGGACCCCGGGGGGCTCAGCATCCCTGGGGACCCAGGGCTGAAGCTCAAATCCTTGCTCTGCTCCTCACTGGGCGACCTCGGTCTCTCCTCTCTGAGCCTCAGTGTTCTCATCTGTACACAGGGTACAACCATCACCAGGAAGGCCACGTCTCCCTGCCCCTGGCTAGGATCCAATGAGATCCCACCAGAGCCTGTGCGTGCCTGGCACCAGCCCCGCCCTCCCCCTGGAGCCAGCCCACAAGGCCCTGTGGCCCCGGTTAAGCCTCACCCCCCCGGACCTGCACCGTCCCCTGTAAGAGTGAGGGGCTTGAGCAGCCAGGCTGGACTCTGCGATTGCACAGGCCTCTATCAGTTCAAAAGTGGGGCAGGTGTGGGTGGGGCTGTGACTTCGCTCTGCCAAGTTCGGGTATTTTTAAAAACACCTTCCAGCACAAAGTCACGAGAACAGCCAAGGTGAGGCAGGGCCCCGACTGCAGCTTCTCCCTTCCCAGCCGGTGGCCTCCGATGCTGGGCTGGGCTCAGGGCTGTGACCTGAGGGCTGATGGGAGGACGCGTATGCACGTGTGCACTTGTGTGCGTGCGTGTGTATGTGTGTGTACATGTGTGCACTTGTGTGTGCACTTGTGTATGTGTGTGCGTGCGTGTGTATGTGTGTGCACGTGCGTGTGTGTACATGTGTGCACTGTGTGCACATGTGCGTGTGGTGGGCAGGGGGAGCTACTGAGAGGCAGGGATGCATCCATAAAGGGGCAGGGCTATCTTATAGGCTCAGGGCAGAGCCAGGGCCCAGCCTAGCCCCTCCCCCTGCAGTGAACACTGGTGGGTATCTGGGTCTGGGTAGCAGATATGGATCGGGGTCGGGGTGGGAGGGGGTGCCAGGCATTCCTCAGGCTGGGGAGAAAGGGGACTTTGTTGCCTGAAACTGAGCCACCCCCGGCCTCCTCGAATGCCCGGGCACTCTGCCACGGATGGAGGAACCCACTTGGGTGACAGTGGGGGTGCCAAGGCCTTTCCTGAAGCGCCCCCCGCCCCCACCTAGCTGTCCCCAATCAGCTGAGCCTCCTCCCAGCCTCACCAGATCCTTCACAGGAGCCCAAGAATAGATGGAGGTTGGGGTGGTGTTAGGACTGGGCATACCCTGCCCCCACCCCAAGCGGGGATGGGGTGAGGGGAGGGCTAATGACTTGGAGCAGCATCGGGGCCCCTCACACCATCTCGTCCAGCCCTCACAACAGTCCTGCGAGGGGCTACCGTTAATCCCGTTTTATGGACCAATAAACAGAGGCTCAGCGAGGGGAGGGCATGCAGGTTGGTGGCAAAGGAGGAACTGTAAATCACGCCGCCTGACCTCAGAGCTTGCGTCTTGGGGAGTCCTGCTCCCGCCTTCCTTAGGGACCCTGGGAGGAGGGGCCCCCTGGCCATCCCCAAGCCAGGCCTCCCTCTCTGAGTGCCTGCCCAGAGTGGCCCGGTCTGGGGTTGCTGCAGGCCACCACCTTCCAGGTTTCAAGATCAGACGGCCCACAGCGTAGACCAGGTGGCTCTCAGGAGGTGCCTAATACGTGCTCACCGAGGCATAGCCACAAGTCCTGTCCCTCTCTAGGCTCAGCCCCCATCAGCGCCCTGAGGCCTTTGCTCCCAGCTCTGTCTCTCAGGGCCTTTGCCTTCTCTGGCTCCAACTGGGTCTGCTGCCTCCCCCCAAGGCCCTTAGGTCTCCCGGGCCTCTCTTTCTCATCTCGGGCTGACGGTCAGGGTTCTGCCTGCAGCCCCTCATCATAGGCACGGCCCCTGCCCGTGATCTGAGGGTGACGGTGGGGGTGGGGAGTGGAAAGGTAGGGAGAGGGGAGCATGGTGCTTGGAACCCTTTTATCTCTGTTGTCCCACTGGCTGGGAGCCCAGCGAGGAGGGCTGGGAACATGGGGGCAGCAGGGCTTCTAGCCTGACCTAGGGCTCAGCTGGCGGAGATGGCGGGCTCTGGAATGCACGACCTCTGGCTGTCCCCTCCCTCTGCCGCCTGTCATTCACTTCAGACAGGGTTAAAACACAAAGCGGCCGCCTTTGTCCCTAGCCCATGCTTAACAGGATTGGGCGGGGGTGGGGAACGGGCCTCTGGTGGGGCACTTCCCTCTCTGAGGCCACAAAGGCGCCCAGTGACATCACGCTGCCCCCTGCTGTGATGTCAGAGGCCACCACAATGGGCCTTTCCAGACAGATGGCCAGGCCTGGGGTGGGTGGGGGCGGGGCAGGAGCACCTGCATCCTTGGTGGAGGGCCAGGCGAGCAGTGGCTCGGTCTCACAGATGGCCGGCAACACTCGGATAACACTTAGCGAATTAGAAGTCAGCACTTAGATAACTTTTTTTTACAAGGGGACAGCACAATTTTGCAAAAAATGAAAGTTGACATTTTCTTGCCCATCCTCCCCTCCCCGTAGTGAAGAACCATGGAGCTGCCCCTGGTGCCCGCCCTTAGGCTAAAAATAAAATCCTTAGCATTGCAACAAGGCCTCTGGTTCAGACCCCGACCCACCCCTGCAGCCTTGACCGTCCCGGCTGTCTGGGTCCTGCTCTCAAATCTGCAGCTACACTGGCCTTCCTTCAGCTTCCAAGCTGAGCACCCTTCATCCTTCCCCTATCGCCTCATCCTTCAAGTCAGCTCAGACACCACCTCCTCCAGGAAGCCTTCCCTGACCTGCCCAGGCTGAGTTGCTCTTTCTCCGGGTTCCACAGTCCTCATGCTGCTCATCCACAGCATTTATCTTTTGAGTAATCCCCATGTTCCCATGGTCTCTCTCCCTGGCAGACTGGGCAGGTCAATCTGTGGGTTCTCTCACTCCCCACCCTCTCTCTGGCACCAAGCACCATGCGTTGGTTCCATCTTCAAATATGTGGGGGCACCCCTTGTTAGGTCTGGGGATCCAGGAGCCACGAAACAGGTCTGTCCTTGCCCTCAGGGAACTGGCCACCAGCAGAAGGTCAAGGGGTCAAGGACAGACAGTTATCATCTCATGTGAGCCCTTAGCTGCAAAAGTGCACGAAGGACACATGGTAGGGTCAGGGGTGCCCTTGAGACGGGTGGTGGGCGGACCCTCTCAGGCTGTGACGCAGGAGCTGAAAGGCAGGGGGAAGCTGGTGGGCTGTGCCAAGGGTGTGGAGGCTGTGGTGGCACACAAGGCCCTAGGTGCCCAGGCTCATTCACTCTGAAGCCCGTCCGTGTGTGTGTGTGGGGGGGGCTCTGGGGCTAGGTGCCAGATTCAAATCCTGCCTCTGCCACTCCAGCTTCGGGGCTTTGGGGCAAGCCCTTCCCTTCTCTAGGCCTCCTGGTCGGGTGACCAAATAGAATGTCATCCCAAATAGAATGGGACAGAGAGTGAAAGGGGACATGCTTACTAAGTACACAGAACAAGGGACCTAAACCAGGTACTGAGCCAACGGGGTACATAGACAGTCCCCCCACCAAGGGATGGACAATAAGCATGCCCGTCCATAGAGTTCTTTATTATTATTATTTATTGTTATTGATTTCAGAGAGGAAGGGAGAGGGAGAGAGAGATAGAAACATCCATGATGAGAGTCATTGATCAGCTGCCTCCTGCACACCCGCTACCAGGGACCTAGCCCGCAACCCAGGCATGTGCCCTTGACTGGAATCGAACCTGGGACCCTTCAGTCCACAGGCCGACGCTCTATCCACTGAGCCAAACTGGCTAGGGCCGTAGAGTTCTTGAAGAAAGTTCTAGGGAGAAGAGAACTGGGGCTGCTCAGGGGAGTGAGAGGGACAGACGGACACACCTCTGCTCCAGCCCCGAGGGTCCGGGTGCTGGCATGGGGCATGGGGAGTGGGGTTGATTTTCCCAAACCAGTGGCAGCAGGGGTGGTTCTGGGGGTTCTTGGAGGGGGGGAGGCTTGAGCTGGGTCTGGAAGGGTGAGTATATTTTCTACAAGAGAACTGAGGGCAGGTGTGGGGGGTGGGAGGGCTCAGATGGGAAGTGAAGGCAGGTTTGGGGGAGTCTGGATGGAACAGAGTGAAATAGGAGGGGTGTGGAGTTTGGGGCAGTGGGCAGGGTAGCTGTATCCCTGGGATGTTGGGGGTGTAACTGCTCATGCCCGGATGCTGAGATTGGTCTGCCTGGCCCCCGAGGCCTGGTCCTGGGGGGACCCCTCCCCCCAGCAGGAGACCTGGCTGCCTAGCTATGCCAGACCAATGTGGAAACTGCATCTGTCTGTCCAGGCTGCCGAGGCTGCTGGGGAATGTGATGAGGCTGCTGAAATGGGGTCCAGGCCCAGAGGGAGAGGGGCCCCCACCCCTGGCAGGGCGGGGTGTGCCACAGCTTCCCAGAAACCCGGTCTGGTTCTGCCGACAGAGACTGGCTGACAAGGTTTGCCTGGAAACCAGACCCCGAGAGGCTGGAGAGGGGCCTGCTGCCTGGGGAGAGGGCGTCAGGAGTGGGGAGCAGGCGAATCTGTGTGGGGGCAGGAGTCCCTCATGCTGCCAGGATGGACTTCCTCGAGCCTCCATGTTACAAAGGGATACACTGAGAGCCAGAGACACCGAGGGTCCCACAGCAACGTCAACAGGAGGTACCCAGTAAAGCCTGCCCGCCTCCCGAGAACCCCCAGGACCTCCAAATGCCACAGCAGCAGGCAGAGCCGCTCGGTCACCTCCTAGCCGTGGGATCTTGCTCTGATGCTATAACCACACAGCCTCAGTGTCCCCATCTGTAAAACGAGGATAAATCCATGTCTTGCAGGGTCATTAGGATCCTTCAATAAGACAGTGTGGGTGTCGGGCTTGGCACACTGACTGGCACATAGTAGGTATTCAGAAACACTGGGTCCCTTCTCCCTCACTGTCTGTGCGGTGCCAGCCAGCCAGTGGGAGCCGGGTGTCGGCGTAGCAAGTGCCCCCAACACCGCCCAGCGTCTTGGGACACTAAACAATCTGGCTTCATGTGGCCCCACTGGGCCCTCAGGCTCCCCTCATTCATTTGTCTATTGAGGGCCTACTGGGTGTCAGACACTGTTCTGGGGAGAGGGCGATGGAGAGGTGAAGCAGGCACCCGTTCATTCACCCTTTGCTCTAGCAGCACCCGCTGTGTGCCCGGCCTTATCCTCCCACCTGGGCCACAGCTAGAAGTGGGGGAGGGGCATGGAGCTTGCCCACTCCTCCAGGATTTGCTCATTAAATAGGAAATCCAAGGCTGCTGCCCGGTGATACTGTTTTAACTTGCCACCCAGACTGGGAGCAGCGGATAAAGGGGCGACTCCCGACCAGGCACCCTCCTAATTGCTGCCTTCATCTCCTTCGGGGCTTTGTTGGTGCATCAAAGGGCTGCCAAGGCCCCCGCAGCTCAGCAGCCCACTTCTCAGCTCAGACGACTGAGGTCAGAGATGAAGGTTCTGCTTGGGGTGGGAACGAGAGCAAGGCTGGTGTCATGGGGCTGCTCCTGACGTGACAGTCAGGGCCAGGGCGGCTTTGGGCTTGTCCTGGTCAAACGGGGGGACTCAGGCCCTATCCCCGGAGGTCTGGAGTATGGGGGGCAGCGACAGGCTCTTCTGGGGACACCTCTCCCCTCCCCTGATGGACTCCTACTTGACCTTGGCCTCAGCTTGGATGGCTCCTCTTCCTACAGGAAGCCCACAGGAACCTTCCAGGCTGAATCAGGTGTCCTCTGGCTCCTATCATCCTCCCCCTCTTAGCCTGGGTCCCGTTGCCACTGTCGCCCCCACCCACCTGAGAGCTCCAGGAGGGCAGAGGGAGCCTTTTTAATCTCTGCGGCCCCAGTGCCCACCTGGCGCGGAGCAGACGGCCACTGCGGAAAGGAGTCAAGCAGCAAACTCGCCTCCATCCTCTCCGCCCCCTCCCCAATCTGGGGGCTGGGTCGTGGGGCACCGTGGCATCTGGAGACCTCGGGCAGGTTACAGGGCCTAGGTTCCCCCAGAACCAGCGCTTCTCAGACCGCATCTAGGGAGGCGTCCCGGAGAGAGAGGACAGCATGTCCTGCCTTGGCCGTGGAGAGCGGCAGGTGGAAAACCATTTTGTGAGGGCCTCTGCGGCCCGGGGCTCCTGCCCCTGCCGTGCGTGAGCTGGGTGGCTCCCTCAAGTTACTTAACCTCTGGGTGCCTCAGTGTTCAAATCTGTAAAATGCTAATCATGGTGCCGCCTGGAAGGGCTGTTGGAAGGATTAAGTGAGTAAACACGGTAAGCACTTGGAACGGTGGGTGGCGCCCAGGAAGGCCTGTGTAAGTGTTTGCTGATACCCGACCTTCAATTCAAGCAACACATTCCTGCTGCTCTGGGTTTGTTTGCTGGTTTTTTTTCATGTTAACTTGGTGACTAGTACTGTGGCGTTGGCCAGGTTTCTCCAATGTGGGACACACACACACACACACACACACACACTTTGTAACCCTTTCTGCACTTCCTTTCTTCGGAAGGGTATCGCTGGGTCCAGCCCACACTCGAAGCGGCGGGGAATTCACCTGCTGCAGGGGGCACCCCCGTGGGTTATTTGGAATTACTGTGAAAGGAAGGCTTGTCTGGTCTCCCCATTTATTTCTTCAATCACTATGTATAGCAGCATGGACGTGTGGCCATTTATTTCCTACTTTGGGTTATAATCTAATTCCATGTCATCTGTTGTTCAATCTGGTCTCGGTTTGGCCATGTGGGATCGCCTCCAGGTTGCCTCCTGTGTCTGACATCCCCCCAACGGCTTATTTTTTTGAGTGTTTCCTTCCTCTCTAGAACTACAAGATGCTCTAGACTCCTTTTCTCTTTCCCCTGCCTCGGTGGTAGGATCAGTCATTTCTCTAAGGAGCCGTGGTTCCTTGTATGGAGAGTGGCGTTTAGGAAGCAAGATCTGCTACCTGGGCGTCACTGCTTCTAAGGAACAGAGCTAGGTTTGTTCTAATATTTTTTAAAAATTAAGTTTCCCCTCTTGGCAGTTGTGGGGTCTGTTGGAAGCTCCAGACAGCTGCCCGGCCTTTGAATATAGACCCCGTCTGCAGCTCACAGGCCTGAGCAATTGCACGTGCCCTAGGCGGCCCTTATGGCTACCGGGGCTCTGAGGGAGGAGCACATGCGGTCACCTTCCCCCTGCTGAGCCCCTGCCTGTGTCCACTCCTGCTCACCAGCGGGGCCACTGGGTGGCTGAGTTGCCTTGGCAAGGGGTCTCAGCCTGCCTTGCAGCCCAGGCTTGCTCCCTGCTGAAATGACGGCTCTGTCAGCAGTGGTGGCAGCAGCCACAGCCCAGTAAC
>NW_005871768.1:224669-259743 GCF_000147115.1 Myotis lucifugus | reverse complement strand
ATTTACTTTGCCTGCGTTGCCCTCTCACTGGTTAATTCCTCATTGTCCCTGAGTCTCAGCTCTGGGTCACTTCTCCAGGAAGCCTTCCTCCTGTGCCCCAGGTCATCTCTGCTCACCGGGTCGTGTCCCTGGTCACCTGTGGGCCACAACTTCCTAAGGTGTGAACAACCTCTGGCATTCAGGGCAGCAACCTGGTGTAGAAGAAAGGGCTCAGGATTTGAAATCAGGTCTCTGGCTTCCCTCAAGGCCTCTGCTCCTTCCCGCTGTGCGATTAAAGCGAGTCACTGCACGTCTCTGAGCCTTCGTCTCCTCTTCTGTGAGAAAGGCCTCTAATTGGGATTTCCGGCCCTGCTTTCAATTTTGGCTTCTGTCTCCAACTTGCTGGGTGGCCCTGGGCAAGCCCTGTCACTGGGCCCAGCCTCACTCTTTCTCTTCTGTAAAATGGGGCTACCCATAAAACTCCTAGTGCTGAGGCTCCAACAAGCCAACACTTGTGAAAATCCTTTGTAAACCTCAGAGCCCAACATGGACAGTTGAAGAATGTATTTCAACAGCTCCGTGGAGATGTGTAGGAGGGGGCCCATGGCTGTTGTTCTCCCGTCTCCCAGCCCCCCACAAGCCTGCAGATCAAAGGTGACAGAGGCCTGTTGGCATGGAGGCTGGGCTTGGCTGGGCCTGCTCCCTGGCTCCCTGCCCACCTCCCACCCACCCCCACTCCCAGGGTTACATGACATGTGTGCCTTGCGAAAGAAGCTGTTTAAATGCTCAGCGTGGGGGTGACCCTTCACCCCCCCCACTTCCAACACAGAAGGCCGCTCTACCCCTCTGCCCCTCCAAAACTCAAAAACCAAGGTCAGTTTGATCCATCTGCAACTTTATTCCAGAGCAGAAATAAGTCATTTCCTAACAATAAATATAAAAAAATAATAATAAATTAAGGTTCAAAAAAACAAACAAACTCCCCACAAAACAGAATCGTTAACACTGACGGAGTCATGAATGTTGTCTAAGGAGGCGAGAGATGGATGGACCAGCCCCCCGCCTGGGAATGTCTGACACACCGTCCTCGGCCCCAAGCCCTAGCCGGGCCCCCTGTCACACACACATTCTCTCCACAAAGTACAAAATACATATTTTAAAAAACCTCAACACAACCGAGCATCCTGTGAGGGCCCTGGGGAATCAAGGGTTTGGCCCCTGGGGGCTGAGGACAGGGCCTGCAGAAGGCACCGTGGTCGGCCACTGCAGAAGATGGGGAACAACCCTGGGCCTCTCCCAGCTGAGTGCGCTGTCTGTCCTCTTCTCGTGAGTGGGTGGGGCTTGAGGTACCCTGTTCCCGCGGCCACTCACCTCCCGAGACAGCGAAAGGGAGGCCGGTTTGGAAATGCCCCACGTGTATGTCCCAAGGCCTTGGCGGGGCTCCTGCCCAGGAGGCTGGGACCACGGCGGTGCCTGCTAAGTGCTTGGCTGCTGTCCTTGGTGGGCGAAGCACCCCCGGCCCGGATCCCTGAGCGTCTCCTCAGTTCAGTTCAGGCCAAGCTGTCCTCTAGACACCCGCCCTGCCCCCCAGCAGAGGCCTCAGGGTGGCATCCGTCAGAAACAACTGGAAATAAATAAGGTCCCTGGTGCCAGGCGCAGAGCTGGCAGGGAGGCCACTGTTTCTTCAAGTATTCTTGGCCGAGGGGGGCGCGAGGCCCCGTCGGAGCTCAGATGGGGATCCCCACTGTGTTCACTTGCTCCTTGAGTCCCAGCAGGCTGTAGGCGATGCGCTTCTGGTGGCCGGGCAGCCGCACCCCAATCTTCTTGATGTCACTGTGGGTGGGAGGGAGAGAGGGTGGGTCAGGGGCTGGGAGAGGTGGGCAGCTGTGGGAGGGGGGCTGAGGTGGGGAGAGAAGAGGGGGCCTTGGGGACCGGGCGGGGCGGAGGCCTGACGGAAGGATCTACATCCTGAAAGCATGCTGACTTTGACAAAAATAAAAAAATGCCAGAAAAGCCAACTCTGTGAAGTTTTTTTTCTTTAAGTCAAATCTGCAGGATTATCTGTGAAGTACTAGTAGGTGCTCTTTTCACGCTCATCTGGTAGGTTGGAAAACTGAGGCTCAGAGAGGGAAAGTGACTTGCCCAAAGTCACACAGCTGGGAGGTGGAAGAGCTGGGAACATTGCATTCCCTCCCCCACCTCGGGTCTGTCCCGAGTGTCCCCAGCTAAGCCCTCTTGCCCAGGCAGCGCTGATGCCGTCCCCAGGGGCAGGGACGCTCGAAGGCTGTTGCTCCAAGGTCTCTCCCCAGCCCCCACCTCCTTTCACCCCACTCCCTCCAAGTCCTCCCTGCTGCTAACTGACCACGGAAATACTTGCTGAGGGACCACCAAGGGTTAACGCCCTGCTGGTCTCTAATAGGAGGGCTCACGGGTCACCTGAGGCAGGTGTTTCCCCTTTAGGACCCTCAATTTCCCACCGGTAAAATGAAATAATAGTGTCCGACTGGGGGTGGGAGACCCCGAAACCGGTGGTGGCATGGGTACCAGATAGAAAGGTGTGCCCAGGAGCCCACAGTCCCCCTCCCCCACCGCCCTTCCCATGCAGCCTCCATCCCCTTGTAAAACCACTTCTCTCCCGAGCCCTGGAGCAGGATGGTTCTTGCTCACTCTGGGAGTTTTCTCCTCCGCCGTCCTCACCCACCAGCCCAAACCCATGAAAACACCCAGGTTTTTATGGGCCGTCTCCTGGCTGTAACTGGAGCTAATTATATGGTGCAAGTTCCTATGTGCAATTCCGGAGACGTGACTTTCCCACTGGCGCTGGGAACCCTCAGAGGAGTGCTGAGCGGGGAGCGCAGACCCAGGTGGGTGGAGAGGGTGGCTCAGGGATTGGCGGCTCCCACTGCAGCAGGAAGGCCAGGAGTCAGACATCTGGGAGAACTTCCTACCCTTTCACCCTACTGTGCACCAGGCGTGTCATATGCATGGTACCCCTGCAGTCCCCACAGTGGGGAACCCAAAACCGAGACTCAAAGACGAAACCTCATTTGAACAAGGTCTCCTGCTAGGAAGTGGCAAATGTGGGACTTGAGCCCAGGTGTGACGGCGGCGCCCAAGCTGGGGAGCCTGCAGCTGGCTGGCAACAGGAGTCACCCCGGGACCCGTCTCCTCTCTCCACATCTCCATGCCTCCTCTGGTCAGTCTGTCTTCCCCTGGCTCCCAGCCCCTGGCTCCCGTTTCTAATCTAAACAGTTGAGGGGTTTTACAAACAAGAGCTGTTTCCCCACCCCTGTAGGTTTCAGTGTGGCTCCCGGAGAAACATCTGCACCGCCGGGGAAAGAGGTGGGGGCCTGGGCCCACCTCCAGACTCCCTGGCCTTGCAGCTCTGCCCTGGGGCCGGGAGCCTGCATTTTGCCAGCCCTCAGAGACCCTGGTGCACGGTTTAAAAACCAGGGGGTTGCTTTTCGTCCGACATCTCATCGAGGCAGCAGTGGTAGCTGTTGCTCCCGCCCAAGACGGTAAGAAGCAGAAAGGTTCCGGAAAGTCGGCCAAGACAGACAGAGACCAGAGAACAAATCCAGGGCAAGGCCAAAAAGAAGAGGTGGGCCAAGGGCAAAGTGCAGGACAAGCTCAATAACCTGGTCTTGTTTGACAAAGCAGCTATGACAAAGTTAGCAGGGAAGTTCTCAACTACCAGCTGTGCCCCAGCTGCTCTCTGAGACGGAGACCCCGCTCCTTGGCCAGGGCAGCCTGCAGGGATCCTTAGTACAGGCCTCACTAAACTAGCCCCAAGCACAGAGCTCAAGTAAAGTGCCCCAGCAACTCCAGGAGAGGGGGTGCCCCAGCTGCTGGGGAAGATGCAGAAACAGCAGGTCCCACCAGCTAGGCATTTTGAAAAATAAAACTTATTAAATTAAAAATAAGAACCAGTGAGGCATGGGAGCTGTAGGAGGGCAATGGCTGGGCCCATCCCGTCATCCCCATGCCCTCCTGAGGTCTGGGATAGGCCTGGTACACAGTAGGTCCTTAAGGAAGGAGTGTCTGATGAATGGATGAATGGATGAATGGATGGATGGATGGATGAATACTTTAGTGGATGCTGATTCACTGCCCAAGCTGCCTTGGGCCTGTCTCCCGCATTGGTGTGTGGTCCATGGGACAGGGTGGGTATCTAGGAGGCAAAAGCCCTGGGCTGGGAGGCAGGAGGCCCAATTCCAGTCCAGGACTCCACCCAAGCCCTGGGCTGTCCTGTCCTGTCCTATCTTCGCCCTCAGCTTCTTTACATGTAAATGGGAGGCTCTGATTAGATGCTTCTGAGCCCCCTGCCCCAGCCCCATTCTCTTTCAACACAACGCCCCCAAGCCTCCCTCCCCTGCCTCCTTCCCTAAGTAGAGACACACCAGCTCCTGTTCCCCCCTCGGGGATCCAGGGCAGTCACTCCCATCACTGGGACGGGGACACACAGGGCCGAGGCCACCTTTTTCCTGAGCACTCGCAACGCCAGCCCTGGCCCTGGACAATTCAAAGGCCACACCTCCCCAGGAAACACCTACTACGTGCCACCTGGACACAAGGAGCGGGGAATGAGAAATGGCCTCACACCCCGATCAGTCATTCACACAGCAGACATCCCATCAGCGCCAGGCCTAGGCGGAGGGCACGCGGAGACCGTAAGACCCTCACAGGACGCCGTGTGCAGCGGCCTCAGACACTGGGCAGGGCCTTTTGTGAGGATGAACATTTTTCCGGGGTGCAAAGCCACCACCTCATTAGCTCCTCAAAGCCATTTAGAGCCACTGGTCTAGCTGGAAACTCAGTGGCTCCCAAATAACAACGCGCTGAGTGCTCAAGCTGAGGGAAGGCGGTCACCACGGGACCACGGAAACGTGCAGCCAGCCCCTTGGGACAGACAGGCCTAGGACGCAGGGAGGCCAAAGGACCGGGGACGACCTTGAGGCCTAAATCCAGACCCCATGGAGAAAGAGCGGAATTCTCCCAAGACCAGCTCAGAGCCTCCCACCGGGATCCACGCATGTGCAGACAGCCTTCAGGTTGAGAAAGTGCTTGCGATCCCCATCTGTCTCATTTATTTGAAGGAAAGAAGGAGGCAGTGGTGCTGTGAGTCACGCAGACCCCAGCTCTGAGCACCAACGGGTTGGTGGGAGGGGGAAGGAGTGTGGAATGACTTCCTGCCTTTATCCAGGCCTTTTCAAAACACAGCACACACGCACACACACACAGCCTCCGTCCATCCAAGATAGCCGTGTCCCGGCTCGTGGGAAAGGAATTGGCCGAGGAGCACCCCGGGCTATTTCGGGAAGCCTTTGAGAGCATGTTTCCTGTAAGCACTTCTCTTGCCCTCGGCCCTGCTCACCCAGAAGAGAAGCTGTGCTGTCCTCTGTCCTCGGGGGGAGCCCCCGGAGGGGTAAAGGGGGCTGTTCTAAGTTCCCAGGGAAAAGGCGGGGACCCGGAACCCGGGCATCTGCCCACGGGCTGGGGCAGAAAGCAAAGGACTAGAGGATTGAGCCCCTACTGTGCACCAGGCGTGTCATATGCATGGTACCCCTGCAGTCCCCACAGTGGGGAACCCAAAACCGAGACTCAAAGACGAAACCTCATTTGAACAAGGTCTCCTGCTAGGAAGTGGACGGTGGGGGACTTGAGCCCAGGTGTGACGGCGGAGCCCAAGCTGGGGACCCTGCAGCTGGCTGGCAACAGGAGTCACCCCGGGACCCGTCTCCTCTCTCCACATCTCCATGCCTCCCTCTGGTCAGTCTGTCCTCCCCTGGCTCCCAGCCCCAGCCGTCCCCTGGGATGGGCCATGGCCTGGTCTGAGAGGCCTTGATGAGCAGTTTGGAAGCCCAGCTGAGCGGTTTCCAGAGGCCCTGGAGAATGTTCATGCACAGGCCCAAATCCCAGAACCTCTGTGACCCAGAACCGTGAGAGGCTGGGGTCACCCCCTCCATGTGGTTCCCAAAACCTCCCAGCCCCAGCGCCCATTCCTGCCGTGACCTTGAACCCTGTACGAGTGAGGCTGTTGGGGGACATCACACTATTTTTAGAAGCACAAAAGGCTAAGAGGATAGTGTCTTCTCCCTCCCGGGGTGGGAGGAGGTGTCCCTGCCAAGGCCCTGCCGGGAAAGGTCCCTGATGCTGGAGCTGGGAGGAGAGATGAGCTCCCATAGGACAGCCTGACCAAGGGCAGAGCAGGGCTGGGCAAGGGGAACGGGCGCTCTCTGCCAGGCTGGACCACAGGCTGACAGTCACCATGAGGGAGAGGTGCCTGGGAGGGGCTGGCCGGGGCCCTTTCTCCTGGGCACCAGCCAGGCTGTCCCAGGGCTCTGCCCACTTCTTCTTGGCATCCTGGAGAGGAAGGCTGCCCCTAACTGGCTGTGACCCCAGGCAAGCGTTGTAACCTCTGGGCCTCAGTTTCCCTGTTTGTAAAACGGGGAAGTGATAATACCATCTATTCCAAAAGCAAACGGAACTCAATCAGCGATGGCGATGACGGGAAGCCATTGTTTTCCCAGAGTCCGGCTATAAACTGTGTGGCCTGAAGTAAGCCCGTAATCTCGGAGCCTCAGTTTCTCCACTAATGACCTCCATGGTCCCTGAGCTCCGGACCTGGACTGACCAGGGCTGGAGTCCTAACTCTGCCCCTACCGGCTGCAGGACCCTGGACAGGTCACTGCACTTCTCTGCACCCACTTCTCACCTGTCCAGTGAGAACACTGACGGGCCCCACCTGCCGAGTTAGCACGAGGACTGATTCCAGGCGCTCGTGCACAGAGCTGGCCCACAGGCTCCCTCGAGAACTGCTGCGAATGTGACTATTACTCTCCCACTCTGGACAAAAGGCGCCGGAAGAAGAGGGAGCCAAGCAGCACTGCTGGCTGCCGGCCTGGCTCTGCCCTTCCTCCCCAAGCAGAGGGCGAGAGGAGAGAGGAGGGTGGAGAGGAGAGAGGAAGGGTGGTGGAACCAGGGGCAGGAGGCAGCGGGCGGCACGGGCAGAGCCCAAACTCACTCGTTGGTCATCTGTACCACCTTCTCGATGGCCGTGTAGCCGGCCGCCAGGAAGTGCTCTGTGTACTGCTGCATCTTGATGGACTCGAGCCACTCGGACACCGTGCGGAAGGGCACCCCCTCGGAGCCGCTGGTGCTGGGCAGCCGGATGGACACTCTGCAACATGAACGCCCGCCCTCGGGTCAGGGTTGCACACCCAGCCCGCCCTAGGCCCCCAGCCTGTGGCTCCCTAACCTGGGCAATTCACCCAGCTGCCCGGGCCTCAGTTCCCTCACCCGGGCAACGGGAAAGCCAAGTCAGGTGGATTCAGGGAGGCAGCCTGGCATGCTGGGAACACTCAGTGTTTGAAGTTTACTGCTGCCCCCTCTGCCTCTACTGACAAGACCACCACCAATAACCACAAAATAGCGAAACCTTAACAGAGAGACTCAGGTTCCTAGCGTCACAGTCCCCGCCTGGCCACGTGCCCGCACGTAAGATATTTAATTGCCCTCCCCAGTTCCTCATCTACAAAAGGGGGAGGATTCTAGGACCCACCTGTAGGTTGTTCAAATGAGTTAAAACATGTAAGGGCTGAGAGCAGTGCCCGGCACACTTCCCACATGTGCTGGTGGCTTTCATTATTGTTACCCACGCCGGCCCCTGTCCAGTCTAAGTAAAGCCCGTGCGGGACTCCGAGCCCCTCGCCCACTAGCCCTGACCGGCCACTACGCTGGGGGCTGTCACGGGTGGAGGGCACGGGACTCACCGGGGATCAAAGTCAGCCAGGGTCTTGAGGGAGTCGGGAGCACGGATGAGCTTGTCCAGGATGCTGACGATGTCGGCGAACTTGGGGCGGCGGGCGCGCTCCTGCTGCCAGCACTGCATCATGAGCTGGTAGATGGCGGAGGGGCACTCCATGGGCGTGGGCAGCCGGAAGCCGTCGTTGATGGCTTTCATCACCTGGTGGGGCAAGGGAGGCAGGTGGGCAGGGTGCCTTCACAGCCCTCAACCCACGCAGGTCCCGGGGAGCACCAGTACATGGAGGTGGGCAGAGGAGGAACGAACGGGGAGTCCCAGAAACAGACAGGATGGGCCTCCTTTCCTGAGCCGAGAGGACAGACAGCAAGTGTCGAGGGGCTGTCTCCGTACTTCCCCGGAGGAAGGGACTCTGCCCTGATCCCTCACAGGCCCCAGGCAGCAGCCATGCTGTGAGCCTGCAGCCAGCCTCCCTCCATTCTCTGGGCGAAGGCATCTATACAGCTGCCCCCTTCGCCTAGGCAAGCGTGTCAAACTCGCGGCATGCGGCCCACCGGCCGAAAATTTGACATGGTTGGCCTAGACTGCAGTGGTCGGCAAACTCATTAGTCAACAGAGCCAAATATCAACAGTACAATGATTGAAATTTCTTTTGAGAGCCAAATTTTTTAAACTTAAACTATATAGGTAGGTACATTGTTATTAACTTAACTAGGGTACTCCTAAGGCTTAGGAAGAGCCACACTCAAGGGGCCAAAGAGCCGCATGTGGCTCGCGAGCCGCAGTTTGCCGACCACGGGCCTAGCGCACTCTTCGCCTCCTTGTGTTCGCCTGGCTACTTTACTGTCTTTTGTCTCAGCAGAGATGTGACCTCCTCTGAGAAGCCTTCCAGACCTTCAGGCCGGGGGAGGCATCAGGCATGTGCACACACACCCATGTGCACACGCACACATGCATCCACAGGTGCACACACACATGAATGTACGTGCAGACACACACCCACAAACATGCACACACACCACTAACTGGCTTCCTTGTCTTTCCACTGACTGTAGTAAGAGACTGGATCTGAAACCCAGCACAAGGCCTGGCACATAGTAGGCCCTCAATAAACCTAAATGAACAAACCCACGAAGGGTCTGTACCAGATGAAGATTGGCACCCAAGACTCTTCTCTGCCCAGCCTTGGGGTTCAGGAATGAGTAGAGTTTAAGTTCAGGTCCAGGGCAGGCCAGGCTGGGTAGGATGAGGGGGCCTACCTCGTGGTTTGACAGCTCCCAGTAGGGCCGCTCGCCATACGTCATCACTTCCCACATGAGGATGCCGTAACTCCACACGTCGCTGGCCGAGGTGAACTTGCGGTAGGAAATGGCCTCCGGGGCTGTCCAGCGGATGGGGATCTTGCCACCCTGCAGGGGACCCAGGCCCAGTCACCACTGTCCTCGCTGATCAGCCTCAGGACTATTGCAGCCAGACCAGATGCTGCAGTCAGGGCCCCTCCTCCGTGCTCCCTACAGGTGCCCTTGCCTCCTGAGGCCCGTGGCCCAAGTGTGCAGGTATGAGGACCCCACCGAAGGCCAAGGCTGCTGCACCCTCCAGCCATGGACCCCAATGGCGACAGCCCCCTGGCACTCACACTGGTGGTGTAGGTGGCCTCGGGGTCGTCCTCCAGCACACGGGACAGGCCGAAGTCGGACACCTTGCAGACCAGGTTGCTGTTGACGAGGATGTTGCGGGCGGCCAGGTCGCGGTGGACGTAGTTCATGTTGGCCAGGTACTTCATGCCGGCCGCGATGCCCCGCAGCATGCCCACCAGCTGCAGCACGCAGAACTCGCCATCCTTCTCCTGCCAGAGCACAGGCCTCAGCCACCAGCCGGCCCGGAGCCCAGGAGGGCACCCCCAAGCCTGCCGCCAAGGGTCCCGGCCCACCCCAGTTCACATACGTACCCGAAGGAACTTGTCCAGGGCCCCGTTCTCCATGTATTCAGTGATGATCATCATGGGCTTGTCTGCAGGGCGTGGGCACAGGTGTAAGGGGGGGTACAGCTATGGACGGAGCCCCTGTATGATAGCCCTAGTGGGCAGCCCCTCTCCACCCCCTGTAGGTCAGGCCCCCCAAGGGTCCCCCCACCCCCCACCACTGGTGACAAGCCTCACATTTGGAGACGACGCCCTCCAGGCGGATGATGTTGTGGTGGCTGAACTGGCCCATGATGCTGGCCTCGCTGAGGAAGTCCACCCGCTGCTTCTCGGTGTAGCCGGCTTTCAGCGTCTTGATGGCCACAGGTACCTCCTTCTTCCCCGACGCCTTCAGCGTCCCCTTGTACACCTCCCCAAACTCTCCTGCAGGCAGGCAAGGGTGGGGGAGTTTCCCCAGTCAGCTGGGACCGGGCACGCCCAGCCCGTACCAGGCCCCTCCGCAGGCGCGCCAACCTCACCTGCTCCGATCACCTTCTGCCGCGTGACACAGGACGGGTGGATCTCGGTGGTGAACTTGAGCACGGCCTGGTTGGGGTCCTCGTAAGTGTGGGGGTCTACATATGTCTTCAAGGGCTTCAGTTGTTCTGGAAGGGGGAGGAGGGGCTGGTCACAGACAGGCCAGGGAGGGTCCGGGGAAGGGTTGCCCTCAAGGAGGAAGCGGAAGCTACAGGATCAGGGGCCAGGAGACCGGGACCAGGCTATGGGACATGGAGCTTCTGGCTCAGCCCCTCAGAGGAGTGCCCGGGCTGCGGGCTGAGATGGGGCCGGGGGCCTGTGGGGCCGGGGGCCTGTGGGGACAGGGGGAGGCCCCGGAGGGGGCGGCATCTCACCTGACTTGGAGAAGTAAACATCCTCCGGGGACTGGCGGGCCCGCTGGCTCTTCCTCCTGAGAACCCACAGGAACCAAGCACAGGGTGTCAGCGGCTGCTCTGGCCAGGAGCCTCCTGACCCCGCTGTGGCCCCGAGAGGGGACTGAGTGTGCTCAGCGCCCTGCTCTGCGGGCAGAGGGCGGAGGGCAGGCTGGGGCGGGGCAGACAGGAAGCGACAAGTGGGCTCACTCCTTGGGATCTGCGCCCTGTCACGGCCCAAAGGAGGGCTTTCCTCATCAGCCCTCCCTGGCGCTTCCTGCCTGCGAGTCCGGAGGAAGTGTGGACACACCGTTAACAACAAGGGCAGAGACGATGACCGCCGTGTCCCAGGCCCCACTGTCCCAGGCCCCACGGCGCGCCAGGCGCTGTGCTGAGCACTTTGTAGCTCACTGCATCTTCACACCCCCCAGGGGCAGGGGGAGATCACTATCAGCCCATTTTCCAGACAGGAAACCGAGGTTCCCACCCCTCTGCGTCCCACCACGAACCTGCGATGGAGGAGGAAGCCGATTCCTGCCAGCACCAGGAGCAAGACAATGACCACGGCCACTCCGCCAATCACCGCCACGTTGCCAGATCCTTCCGTGGCTGTTGGGGAGACCAACTGATGACAAGGAAGCTCCCCCACCAACTCCACACCCCCTGTTGCACCCACTTTAGGGACCCGAAACGCATGCTGGGTATTTTTACGTGTGATGGTCATAACGCTCTTTATTCCCATTTCACAGGTGGGCAATCAGAGGCCGACCCCCGGGAATGCAGCCGGCACTCCCCGGTGTGGGACTCTTCCTATGATGCAGGATTTGACCTGGGCCTGCCAATGCCAGAGCTCAGATCCTCCCTTCTGCTCTGAACGAATGTCGCTGGGTCCCCTCCCCCAGCTCCCAATTCAGGCCCCTCCCCAGGCCATCAACCCACACGGCTGTCCTAGAAGCAGGCTGACCAGAAGGGTGGATTTCCTCCTCTCAGGATGTCCTAGCTGCTCCAGTTCAGGGCCCTGGCCTGGCTCACGCCCCGGTCCCCGACTCACACAGCGTCTGGAACTCGTGCACCTTGCTGCTGGCCCCCTGGCCCTCCTGTGTCAGCGCCTGCACTTGGACCAGGTAGGTGGTGTCCGGAGCCAGGCCGTCCAGGGTCACAGAGAAGTCCTCGGTTTGGTGCACGTTGTAGGTGTTGGAGTCCCCCTGGGAGTGGCCAGCGGGTGCAGAGGCAGATGTTGAGGGCAGGCAGGGGCATCAGCTCAGCCCACAGAGACCACCCCTGCTTAGCTCACTTATGCGGCAAACTCAACGCTCTCCTTCCGGAGGGGGAAACTGAGGCTCAGAGAAGTCAAGTGGCTGGCTCAAGGTCACAGGCAGCAAATGTATGACCCGGACTCCAACCCAGGTCTGCTGGATCCCCAAGACCTGGATTTCCCCCCAACTATCTCGTCTGGGAATTCCAGAACACTGTGTCTCCTCTCCCCCAAGTCTCTGCTGTGCTGGCCTGGGACAGGTGACTCAGGAAGAGCCCAGACCTCAGTTTCCCCACCTGAAGAATGGGAGCTTCTTCAGACGGCTGTGTCGTGTGGTGGATATCTATGACACCCCTCCCTGACCCCCTGCAAAGTTACCTTCTTGCGGTAGGTGACCTCGTACTTCCACACACGGCTCTGCTGTGGCACAGGGATGCTCCAGGACACGCTCAGCGAGGTGGTGCCCCGGCTCTCCAGCTTCACCTTGGGGGGCTCTGGGCAGAACAGCGGGTGGGGGAGGGGTGTGATGAGCCACCCAGGGGTGGGGGGCAAGTGTCCCCAGACCCGGATCCATCCACAGCCCAAGCTCTTTAAACCCCCACCTGGGATTCTTAACTTCCAGCTCTAGAGCACAGGGCCCCAGACCCCGGCCCCACACAGCTAGCTCCTCAGAAGAGCCCTGAGAGCATTTGTGAGTGCGTAAATAATAAAAACAAAGTCACAGCCACCTCCTGCTATAGCCTTTCTATGGACCAGGCACTGTTCTAAGAGCTTCATATAGAAGAATTTATTAAACCCTCTCAATAGCCCTGTTACCCGTTTTACAGGTGGGGCAACCGAGGCTCAGAAAGGTTGGGTAACTTGCCCACAGTCACAGAGCTGGGGAGTGGCTCCAGAGACGGTGCTTTTAACTACTGGCTGCTGCTCTCTCTCTGAACACAGCTGAGCCCTGGGTGGGGGTCCTCCGGAAGCCCCACCCGGGTGACAGCCACCACCACCAGGCCCTCACCTGTCTGGTTGATGCTGACGCTGGCCGTGCGGAAGCTGCGGCTGGCCACCAGGTCCGAGACGCCGTTGCGGGCCTCCACGGCGAAGGTGTAGTTCATGTGGGGCTCCAGGTCACTGACTATCACGCTGGTGCGGGTCAGCTTGTTCGGGAGCTCGGAGTAGCGCACGCTGGCCTCGCAGGGTCTGCACTCGTCTGACTCGGGCAGGCACTGTTTGCAGGTGACCCTGTAGGTGATGTCTTCACGGCCCCCGTTGTCCAGGGGCGCCGTCCAGCGCAGCTCCACTTTGGCACCCATGCCCACGGCCGTGAGGGAGCTTGGGGCAGAGGGCGGGCCTGCACAGAGGGCAGAGGGCAGAGCTCGAACCCAGGTAGCCCTGGACATGGCAACCACCAGACCCTGGCCACCTGTCAACCTCCCTGACCCGCTGCACACTCACCTGTGCAGGGCATCGACAGCGAGTCCTGCGGGGCCCGGAAGTAGCCTTCCTCACACTCGCAGAACGTGGCCCCCTCGGAGGACGGCAGGGTGTGTGCGGGGCACTCCAAACAGGCACTCTCGGACGCCTCCGATTTGAAGAATCCAGACGAGCAGGCTGGTGGGCACAGGGACAGACATCGGTCAGTTCAACCAGTTCCCACGGCAACGGCTTTTCCACTCCCTGGCCACGGGACCCCGGGCAAGTCGCTCAGCCGCCATGGGCCTGTTTTCTCATCGTAAAATGTCCTGTGACGTGAACATGCATGGCAAGCACCTAGCTCACACTGGACACTCAGGACATACCTCATCTGCACGCCCCGAGCCTGTGCATCCCTCCCCACTGGCTCTTGCAAGAAGCGCCATGCCCCTGAGCTCGGCATTCAAGGCCCACGTCTTGCCCTCCGGCTTCCTTAGCATCCTCTCTCACACCTGCTCAGCACTGGACAGAGCTTGCTGTACCTCCTTTCATCTGTGCCAACCAGCCTGACGGGTCCCCACCTGGACGTCGGGCTGCCCAGGGCAGTAACTGCGTCTTCTTCACTGTTTGTTTTGATGACTATCACCACCACCTCAACTGGTCGGCCAGGCACACCAGCTCAGGATGCCACCCCTGCAGGTGCTCCCCCCGCGCCCAGATCCGACCGTCTTTCCGTTCTAGGGCTGGCCGACCAGAAAGCAGGAAAGGCCAGGCCCCCAGCATTTTCTCTGGGTCTGTTTCCAGGCCCGAGTCATTTCCGCCACTCACAAAGGCAGCCAGGAAGCAGTTCTTCCTCCCCCGATTGGTAGGTCCCGTCCTGGCAAGGCCGGCGAGGGGCTCAGGCACCTGACTCCAAGGCCTTTTTTCTCACACTGGCCTATCCTGCCCCTGCCCCAAGCCCCTTCCCGGCCCCACAGACAGGAAGCTGCCCAGACACAAGGCCCACTGTGCGGGGCTACCCAGGGCTTGAAGTGGACAGAGTGGAGAGGGGTCACCCTAGGGACACCTTCCAGAGCCCTACGATGACCGATACCCTCTTTCGGCTTAATCTGTGGATCCAACACTCACTGATCCTGGGCGGGCATGGGCCCGAGGTGTGACAAAGCCCCTGACTCGGGGAGCAGGAGCATGTGACCGTGTCTGCCATAAAGGAGTGGGCAAAGGGCTAAGGGGCCGGAAGCAACCTTGGCCAGAGGTCCGAGGAATCATGGAGGAGATATTTCAGCTGGGGTTTAAAGGCTGAGTAGGAGTTCGGTAGGGCAGAAATATGGGGAGGAGTTAGGGGTGAGAAACAGCAAGACTAACAGAAAGCATGAGTGGCTTTGTGGGCACAAATGGTGGGGGGCACCAGGCAATAAAGGCTGGGAGGTCTCCAGGAGCCAGAATGAGAAAGGCCTTTGATGCCAGGCCCAGGAGCTGGGGCCTTATCCTAAGGCAATGAGACCACTGAAGGTTTGATGCAGAGAACAGTGGCACAGTCAGATCTACACGGTCAAGATAAGCCTTGGACAAAGTCTCCCTCCTGTCCTGTCCCCTATGTGAGCAGAGGTGGGACGGGGACGGGAGTCAGGGGACAGGACTTAAAGAACACCCAGTTCCTTAAGGTCCTGGACAATGACTTCCTGCTAACGACTCTTCTTACAGGGGGGCCCTGGTGACCGTCCGTCCCAGCAGCCTCTCTCACCCCCTCCGCTGGCCCTGCCCTGTCAGAACCTCAGGACGTGCTGTAGGAAAGGGGACGTGTCCAGGACAGAGAGGGCCTGGAGCCCCAATAACGAACACTGACCACTGGTTAAACCACGACTGGGTGCAGCTCCTGGTCCAAGCGCCTGGCATTCCTTTAGTCCTCACGATAAGCCCGTTAAACCTGGGCACTGCGACCACTCACTCGCTTTGGAGGCGGGGACATGGCTGTGCAGAGAGGCCAGACAACTTGTCCAAGTTCACCAAGCTCCCGAGACACAAAAACAGGACCTAAACCCAGGATTGCTGGACTTTGAGCCCCTCTCCTTTCCCACCAGCATCTCAATGCGGAGCAAAGAGGGATCCATGTTCTGGAACAAGCCCGAAGCGGAGATGGCCTGCTTCAACAGCCAGACGATCCCAAGACTGACGTCAGAGCAGCTGGGAAAGGGGGTGGGGGTAGGGGTGGGGGGTCCTAACATAGGTCTTCTCACACTGGGCACATTTATGTCCTATGGCAGCGGTTCTCAACCTGTGGGTCGCGACCCCTTTGGGGGTCAAACGACCCTTTCACAGGGGTCGCCTAAGACCGTCGGAAAACACATATATAATTACATATTGTGTTTGTGATGAATCACTATGCTTTAATGATGTTCAATTTGTAACAATGAAATTGGGGGTCACCACAACATGAGGAACTGTATTAAAGGGTCGTGGCATTAGGAAGGTTGAGAACCACTGTCCTATGGGAAGAAAAGGGTGGACTCAAACCCAGGGTGGGTGGCCAAAGTCTCCTTCCAGTGTCCCAGTGTATTTAAGAAACTCCTGGGTGTTATGCATTCGTCCTCATATCTCATAGAAGACAAAATAGCTCTCTCCTCTCCCAAATCTTCGGGTAAAAATGAGACTCCAGAAAGCTGGGCCATGTTTATCCTGGGATTTCAGTTCCCCCAGATGCTCGGACTTGTCTGCCAGGGGTCTGCCCCCCGGGTGAGCGGTGCTGCAGGAGGCCTCGTCCCAGCAGGGTGGGGGGCTCAAAGGCCCCTAGAATCTCAATCGTACCTTTCCCGTCCAGGCTCTCAGTGTGGAGGGGACCGTGAGCCTCCACGAGCGCGGGCTTGGCTCTGCTTAAGGCTTTTGAGCCACCTGCAAACCCCCCACCATGCCCCCACCCCACAACCACGTGGCTGCGCCCCAGCCCCCCAGCCCTATGCCAAGGGGAGGAAGTGGGGGAAGAGTCGGGTTCCATTCTCTGGCCCCAGAGCCTGGGGGTGGCCCGCCTGCTGCCGGCAGGAAAGAGGGAATTTGGAGAGATTTCCGCTGCGGATGTGCCAGATAACACAGTGGAGAGGCAGCATCAACAGGGCATGTGCTTGCCTGACGAGAATGTGCTGCCCCCTCCTCCAACCACAGAACTCCAAGGGGCTCTCCCCGGGGCCACGCCAGAGCGTGCCCGTGCGCAGGGGCCTCCGAGTTCATGGGTAGGACACCAGCAGGCTCCTGTGTCTTCCTCTCTTTGCCTGACGGGATTTCCTGCCATTCTGGGCAGGCAAGCGGGGACAGGGGCCACACACTGGGTGTTCACACACACTCAGACACAGTCACACACCAAAATACACCCTGTCCCTTAGCCAACCAGCAAATCCTTCTGCATCCTCCCATAACCCAGCTTGGCTATTATAGAGCGCCTCTACACAGCCCTTCCAAACTGCCCAATTTCTGGCTCCCTTCTTGTCCCATTAGGGCATCTGTTACCCAGTTTCATATTTACCAAGTAGAAATTGAGTGCTCCCTACACTGGCACAGTGCTGGGTGCTGGGATACAACGGTGAGATAGATAAACACCATTTCTGCTCCAGGGGAATTCACAGCCTGGCTGTAATGCTCCATCCGAAATTATTTCCGCACATATTAGGAGCCGCTATGAGACTGGCAGCTCCTGGAGAGCAGGAAGGGAGTCCAATTTATCTGTGTCTGATGGCCCAGCAAAGGAGCTGGCACACAGTAGGTGCTTAGCTACTATTTGTGGGCTGGATGGATGGATAGATGAATGAATGAATGAATGAATGAATGTGTGAGTAAATGGCAAAACTTACAACGTGCACATTAAACACACGCTCTAGGACCAAGAAGTGAGCAGTCCAGGGAGAGACCCTGTGGGGATGGCGTGCCAGGGCATCCACCTGCCTACCTGCCTGGCACGCACCTGGCATTGGCACACCTGTGGAGATCTTCTCTGGCCCCACTCATCTGGCAGGCCTGTATCACTCTGAGTAGGGGAACTGGGGCACGGTGGCTGCACCCTGGGCTGTACCCCAGTTTTTCCAGTTCCCGGTACCCGCCCCTCAGGTGGCAGCGTGGGGTGACTCAGGGACAGACACCCTCTGGCATGATGCAAATCCAGCCCCTGGCAGAGCTCCTCTCCTCAGGCCCAACCGCCTCTCAGGCCAGTGGTGGGGAGGTCACAGGGGCAGGAGGTCACAGTAGCAATTCACCTGGGGCCAGCCACCTCCTCAAGCCGTGCCCAGCTGGTGTGCAGCGCCTCAGCCCAAGAATGCAGAGTGTGGACTTTGTCTCCTGCCCTCAGAGGCAGCCAGTGGCAACTCATAGTTACTGACCCAGCAAATGAGGGACATTGATAGCTCCGGGCCTGGGGGGCTTCTCGCTCCCTGGCAGGCCCTGTGGTCCCCACAGAAGCCGGTGTCTCCATGGCCCCGATTGCTGCCGCAAGGTGATTGCTGCCAGCACCCTGACGCTCTCACGCACGCACGCGCTCTGGGGAATTATCTTGGGGGCATTCCTCCACAAGCCATGATAAGCGAGGCTCCCCCACCCCCAGCCTCCCCGCTTCCTGCTCTCTCCCTACCACCAGCCTTTTATCTTCTGTTTGCTTTCCCTCGCCTCCTTCCTTCCTTCCTTCCGTTCTGGGGACCCACTCACCTCCGGTGAGGGAGGGAGGGGCCTCCCCAAGGAGCTGCCAGCACCTGAATTTGCCCCAGTGTGAGCTGAGGGTGGGGCAGACAGGGTGGGGGGGGGGGGCGCGAGGGCAACTCCACAGAACTGAGGCCCGGTGGCACCCAGAGCCCCCAGCCGTGTCCTGACAAAGCAGGGCTCCTGCCAAGGCCCAGGGGCACCTGCCTGAGACCCACCTCAACCAGAGCCTCTCCTGCCCAGGGCGTGCCTCCCGTCAGCTATGGACCCTGGACTAGGCTGGGGCCCCTCGGGATGCCAGTGCTAGGACCCTGCTCCTTGGCACATGGTGAGGTCCCACGGTCAACGGTCTGGCAGAGCAGCCCAGGTTCTGGACTGAGCCACAGCACAAAGTCACAGGAGGCAGACCCTGATTACAGGCCCAGAGGGGACTCCCCAAGGTCACCCAGCTATAGATGGAAGGACACATGCCAGGGGCAGCTGGGGACAACGTACTGCCCTCCTCGTTACAGGCCCCAGCTCTTTAGGTCACTGTTTCCATTCTCTGGGCCTCAGTGTCCTTCTCTGTAAAATGGGAATAAAATCCTCAGCCCCTCTGGTTGTTTGTGAAGATGGAAGAAAACCTTAGCATGGTGTCTGGAATGGGGCGTCCCTATGAACCGGGAATAGAGAAACTAAGGTAGAGAGGGGACATTCCCGGGGTCCTGAGCCCCTTCAGGGAGCAGGAGTCGCCAAGGAGGGAATTCCCAAACCCCCACCTCCAGCTCTGGCCTCCCAGCTGCTGGGCTGAGCCTCTGGCCAAAGCCGCTGGCCACCTGCTCACCTGGCCAGCAGTCCCATGGCCGAGGCGCCAGCCGGGGGGCCCGCCAGCTCAGCGGCCGATGCCAGCACAGGAAGCGGAGCCGAGAGGGAGACAAAGCCGCCCCAGGGGAGATGACGGTCAGCCTGTCAGCCTGAGTGACTCCACTGTCCTCCCAGCGGGGCCGGGGGTGGGGGTGCCGGAGTGAAGCTGGCTCATTCCTGACATAGCTCACGAGAGTTCTCCGGGCAGCGTGCCCACCTGTCCAACACAACACCTGGGAGTGCCTCCCTTCCGCTGGCCACTTAACTCTTTCCTGAGCTCGGAGCTTCCTGGGGAAAGAACCCTGAGGAGAAACAAACTTTGGGAATAACCTGGACCAGGTGCTGGGTGACCTCGGGGTACCCACGCCCCTTTTCTGGGCACAGTTTGTCATCAATACAAGCCCCAGTGGGAGAATCCAGGTCGCCAGGGTTCTCCCATTAGGAACAGGGAGGCAGACCCTACGACTCCCTCAATTTCTCCCTCAACGTGCACAGCAAACACCCCCCTGATCACCCCACCTCCTGCACGAGGACCTGCCAGCCTGGGGTTGCCCTGAGAGCTGGTCCCAAGGCCAAGCGCTGAGTCAGGGATTCCAAAGGAACTGGTCATTTCCCGCCCCATTTCCTGACCCATCCTCTAGCCTGGATGCCGCTGCGTCGCCTGCATTCAAATCCTGATGCAGCCACAGCTCAGCTGTGTGACTCTAGGCAAGTCTCTGAGCCTCAAATCCCTGTCTGTTAAACGGACCGGCAGAGCCCGGCTGGTATGGCTCAGTGGTTGAGCATCGACCTATGAACCAGGAGATCACGGTTCAATTCCCAGTCAGGATACATGCCCTAGGTTGCAGGCTTGGTCGCCAGTGTAGGGGGCGTGCAGGAGGCAGCCAGTCAATGATTCTCCCTCATCATTGATGTTTCTATCTCTCCCCCCCTCTCCCTTCCTCTCTGAAATCAATAAAAATATATTTTTTTAAAAAAGGAATGGCAGAAAGGTGGTGCGAACTCAGCACGAGCGTCCGGATAAGGGCTTGCCTAGCTGTGTGCCTGCCTTTGGAGAGCACTTGTCTATGCAAGTTGCTGTTATTCTCTCCATCGGCATCATGGTCAGGGGCTGCTGGGAAAAGCCTGGAGGGATACAGGGAAGCCAGGCTGGAGGCTCGCAGCCATACAGAGGGCCCCTGAGCACTGAAGGGAATTTTGGTAGAAGGATCCCGAGGAGGGAAAAGCAGGCAACAGGTGGCTGGCAGTTGAGAGGGTCCCACCGACAGAGTCAAAAGACTTCGATCTCGGAAACCAGTCCTCCCTACCCAGGGCTTGCTAGCTCTTCTCAAACAAAGCCTGCCAGAATCCTGACCCCCCACCTCCGGGGGAGGGAAGGCGGCCCTGCTTGCTGGAGGACCCCCCCACCCCACCCGCCCCGCACCCCAGTCCCAACCGTCCACTTATCTCTACAGGGCTTGAATCACCAGCCTGTGGAAAGTTTTCAGCTGCCCCTCACCCCCACCCCCGCATTCTTGTGTGAGGATGTCATGTGGGAGGAGTCTGCTCAACCCACTGGGCTGCCTCAGCCCCCCCCACCCCACCCCCTCGTCATTGTCTGAAACTGGGAGTGTGCACTTGAGGTCACCTAAATCAGGGGCCGCCTCACGCAGCAAAGGGGAGCTGCGAGGACAGCAAGGTGGTAAGAACGGCCGGAACGGAGACTGCACCGCAGGCTTATGGCCTGAAAGGCTCTTAGGGAACTTCCCATCCAGGGTTTTGCAGACTGTGTTAGGCAAGGTTCTGGGGATTCGTTTTAGGAGGCAAGTGGGGCCTATCAGAAAGGGCTTCAGGCTCCTCCAACGCTTCCACCCACTTCCTAGGTTGTAGGATCCACGGCTAAAAACCAAGTATAAAGTCAGCTGTAACACTTGAACTTCGCATTTTATTGACACCTAAGGCCAGAGATGAATAGAGATGTACCCAAGGTCACCCAGTGGGTATGTGCAACTGCACGGACTAAATCCCCAATTTCTCAACACCCCGCTTATCTTAGCAAAGAAGCTCCCAGAGAAAGGGGATGAGCTGGCCTTCCAAAGGTCGGCCTGCATTCCACAAATGCCCTGCCCCACAGCCGTTTCCAGAAAAAAAAAAAATCACCCAATAAAAAAAGTCCATGTTGCTGCAGCGATTTCCGCTGTCACAGGCCCTGGCCGTGCCAAGCCGCAGCCTCCCCACGTGAGCTCACCAATGCCCAGAGAGAGTCTGATTTAACTGGCCCCCTCTCTGGTTTGATTTGTCGTCAGAAGAAGCCCCTAGGAGAGAATCTGGGTCTATGGCCCGTGGAGGGTCAGGTGAGGAGAGGGGGGCGGACAGATCCTCTATCTTCCTTCCACCTTTTCCCCAACACGGGCATTTTTCAAAAGCTCCCAGATAATTTTCCTGGGAAGCCAGGGGATGTGAATCCAGGGTCCAATTCACTGACCTCCACGTACAGAAAAGGAGCTCAAGACCCAGAGAGATTAAGTGACTTGCCTAAGGTCACACAGTGAGTTAACAGAGATGGAACTGGTTCCTGGGACTGGACCAGGTGTCCACAGTGCTGGTATATACGTAGTAGATACCCAAGCTATTCTTGTGGGATGAATCAAAAATAACAATCACACTTAAGAGCACTTATGTGTCAGACACTGACCTAATCAGTTTATGAGCATTAAGTCATTTAATTATCACAACAACTCTACAAGATGGGCCCTATGTTCATCTCCACTTTACCGATGAGAAAACCCAGGCACAGAGAGGTTAAGGAACCGGCTTAAAGTCACAGAGCTAAGCATAGAGCTGGGATTTGCAGCCAGGCATTCTTGTCCTGGAGTCCTTGCTTGTAACCTGGATACTAGACTCCATTCATTCATTTCACAATTCATTCGTTCTCAATGGAATAAAAAACCCGAAGTCTAGGAAGACTTTGCGGTTTCCACTAAGAGAACCACATCAGCGCAGGGATGACCTTACCAAGATCCCACAGTCCTGGGAACACAGGCTCCACCCCAGAACCCCTACCCCAGGCCACCCCTGCACCATGACTCACCCTGGCAGGCGTCCTCCACCTTCTCGTAGCCCTCCTGGCACAGGCACTGACCGATGGGCACCAGCCACTCGCCGTCGACTGCACAGTGCATGCGGGGCTCTTCGCCCCCAGGGGGAACCACAGCATGGTCCACACAAGTGCCTGCCACGGTGGCCAGGGAGGGCGCGTCGGAGCCGGCGATGGTCTCGGGGAAGCGGGCCAGGCCCTGCAGCAGCTCGGGGCACTTCTTGTAGTAGACGCGGACGGAGAGCAGCGCCACGCAGGCGCCGATGTCCTGGAAGGCCAGGTAGAAGCCCTTGTGGGTGAGCGGCCCCACGGAGCGCTCCTCCACGTTCAGCTTCACGTGGCGGGCCTCGAAGTCGCTGCTGACTGTGATCTCGTCGGGCGCGATGGTATCGATCTTCTTGAACTGGCGCTTCTGGAAGTTGGTGCCGTAGTCCACATCCGACTCGGCGTAGTAGAGGTTGAAGGTCTCCTTGCAGGAGCTGGCGCCCCCCGGGAAGCTGTTGCAGTCGCGCACGGTGAACTTGAGCTCGATGAAGATCCGCTCGGCCTCGCCGCGGTACACCCAGTTGGTGCGCAGCCAGTTATCCTGGTCGCCGGCCACCACGTTGCACACGGAGTACATGTAGATGGGCGTGTCGTCCATGATGTTCTGCATCAGGTCCCACTGTGGGGGCCGACAAGTTAGTGTGGGTAGGCCCCCGGGGGGGAAACTGAGGCCCAGAGGCAATGCCCAGGCGGCAGCCCTGGGCACCAGGAAGACACTTTTCAGTTCTTGCCATCCTCATTCTACAGGGAAGGAAACTGAGGCCCAGAGAGGTGCTTCGTGTCACCCCCACACACTAGAAGTACCAACTGAGCCGGGAGTCGTCCCTGTTGTTTCTGATCCCAATGTCAGGGTGCTGAACCCCTATATTAGACTGTGGTCTGGGGCGGGGAGGAGACGGACTCCATGTGACCGCAGGTGGAGCACTGAAGCTCTCCAGGCCTCCACGTCTACATCTGCAGACTGGGGACAAGATCTAGCCCACAGAATTGCTGTCAGGATAAATGACAGAATGTCTACAAACTGCTGAGCACACTGCCTGGCAGGGTAAGATGAAAGAGCTGTCATACAACAGCTGGTGTCATCAGCATTATCACCATCATCATCATCATCATCATTATTCACTGTGTGCGCATGTGAGCGGCAGGGGAAGAGGCTAGGTCAGAAACAATGGGTGATCTCCCATCATTTAGATTTTGGCTTTGGGACAGAGGAGCGCATCTTCTTCCCTCCTCAGAACATAGCTTGGCCTCCTCCAGGAAGACTTCCCAGGTTGGGCCAAGGTGGGGCCACATGCCCCTCTCTGGCCCCCAGTCTCATGTCCCCCGTGTCGAAGTACTTGGCACCTACGTGGTAACACCTACATCTGGCTCCCACACTCGATTCTGAGCTCCTTGGGGTAGGGACTGGTCTAATGCATTTCTGTATGCACAGGGCCTACCTGGAACAGAGTAGGTACTCAGGAAAGTATTTGTTGAATGAATGAGTGCATGCATGAATGAAAGCAGAGGGGCTGAGGAAAGAAGCCTGGGCCGCACTGTGTGTCAAAATCCAAGGCCTCGAATGCCCTTGGGCCTCAGTTTCCCACTCTGTATAATGACTGGGTTAGGTGAAATGATCTGAGATGCCTCCCAGCTGGACATTCCAGGATCCAGGAAATCCGCTAGAGCTGTCATCCAGGCCTCCTCGAAGCTAAGGTGACCAGGGACAAGCACCTAACTCACGCAGATCTTTCCAGCAGTGGGAGCTGTCCCAACGAGCCCCCTAGAGACACACTTCTCCATGGCTCAGGGCCCCAGGACAAACTCAGCAAGGGCCCATTGTACAGCAGGGCAAACTGAGGCCCAGTGAGCAGCAATATCTTCAAGGCCACATGGTAGTGACGCACAAAGCTGGAGAAAGGACCCCAGCATCTTGCCCTCCAGACTGGGTCATAACAGGCCAGGGCAGAGGGGAGACAACTTGGATGGGGATGACGCAAAACAAACTCAGCCCCGAGCAGGAAGGGGAAGCAACAGCTGGGGGAGCAGAGAGGAACTTGATCCTTTTCCCAGGCTGGGGGCTGTGGGCACCTGGGAGCCACTGTTCCCTGTCTCTCCCTCACCCCGCACCTCCTGGGCTGGGACCTGGAAGACAGGGGGAGCCTTTAACCCCTTCCCTCCCAAGATAGTCCCCCTGACCACCAGCCCCTGGGGGTATCCAAGCCCAGGGTGGCTGCCACCACCCCTCCCAACCTTAGGCTAAAGGGTCCCTGCTCTGCCAGGGCCTTCAGCTGTCTCCCAGCTCCTTCCACCTTTCAGGTCCCTCCCTACCACCTCCTAATCCCCAGCCCATCCTGGGATGTCTACCTGTAAGCTGGCGTGAGAAGCAGGACACTAAGTATGAACCCTGGCTGAGCTGTTTGATCTAGACTGGCCCCATCCTCCCTGGGTCTCAGCACCCCCATTCCCATGCCCCCGCCCGACCCCGAAGGCTTACCCCTTTGCCGTACGGGTGCGTGAGCCAGCCGAGTTCCCCGTTTGCTGCAGCAAAGTCCAGCAAAACAACTGGAAGAGACAGGAGAGGAGGCCAGTAAGCTTGGGGGCATCTTCGGGGGTCAGGCCATGGTGGGAAAGTGACAGTCCTCCAGGAACCCCAAGAGTCCTTGTCGGCTTCTTCAGCCCAGAGAGAGACCCCACTGTACGGGGTCACCGTATCCATGAGACCCGTCCCTCAACACGTAGGGAAACAGAGGCCCAGGGAAGGGACGGGACCCAGTCAAAGCTACACAGCGGGTCGGGTGATGACGAGGCCTCCTGTTTCCTAGGCCATGACTCCAGCCATGCCACCCTCTCAGTCAGCCTCCAGCTGGGCAGAGCAGGACAGCTCAGCCCAGCGGGGAGACAGCAGCTGGGCAGAGAGCTGGGGCTGTCAGGGCTGAGCTGTTAAGTGATACCACGCGGCCCTGTCTGCTTCCTGGGACAAGGCCTCTGGACAGCACTTCACAGGCACGTGGGCCTTGGGGGCCCTGGTGCCTATTCCTGCCCCATCCTCAACCCCACCAAACCACATAGCACACATAGATGCTCACACATATGTGCACACACGTCTCGTGGTCCTGCAAGGAGAGAGGGCTGCTAACAGGTGGGAACGGCTCCAGGGAGTGGAGGGGGAACCGGTAGGGGGTGTCTGGAAACCGATCTTCCCACCACAAAAGCCACAGAGCAGGCGGGATAAAGACCTGAACCGCGGGGCCTCTAGGAGGGGCCCAAAGATACACACAGCTGGTGAGGTCCCCTCCTTGGGAAAAGTCGCTCCCGCTGCCCTGTCCCTCACCCCCCTGGCCACTGCCCTGCAGAGGTGCCTGTGGGACCAGGGATGGAAACCCTTGGAGGGGACTTCCAGGCCCCGAGGGACCAGATTCCAGGACCACCTGGCCCCAGAGAGGCATCTGGAGCCTGAGGGAGGGACTCACCGCCAGGGGCTTCCCTACATCCAGCCCTGCCCTCGGGCAGCTCCCACCCATCCACCCTGGCTCTCTGCCAGGCTCAACGGCTGCAGCCAAGACCCAGTGGGTACTGCTCCGCCTCCATTTCCAAGTAAAGCCCAGGTAGCTGCCAACAGGTGCCTCCCACCCTGGAGGGCAAGGACATTGGGGAGGCTGAGGCATGGGACCTAAGAAAGGTCCACAAATTCAGAGGATAAAGCCCTAAGGTGAGAGGTAAGGGACCAAGTACCCGTTCCTTTGGGCCCTGGAGCATGAGGAGTAGGACCTCAGGAAGCAGCATTGCTCGGGGCCAGGACCTGGGAGAAGGGCTCTGAGGGCGGATCTCCAGGCAGCAGAGAACAGAGAGGGGCCTGGTTCAGAGATGGGAGCTGGGGGTGGGCCAAGCCAGGGACCTGATGTCTTAGAAACCCTTCCCCAAGGTAAGACTGCCAGGCTCCCCTGAACTGAAGCCCTGGGTGTGAGGCACTGCCATCTGACCGATGGCCAGGGCCACCTCTCTCTAGGAAGAGCCCAGCAGCCCAGACAGGGGCCAGGGAATATGAGGTGGCACCTGCCCCAAGACCGTAAGGGTAGGGTAGGGGGGCTGGAGGGTGGATGGGGCAGGGATTTGTTCAGACATGCCCAGGGCCCAGGCTTGGAAAATTCACTAACTCCTCTAGCAAATGGAATGTTTGGGCTACACAGGAAGAAATCTGGAGGTTCCTGGCGGCAGCCTGGGGGGAGGTGTTTGGAAGTGGGGGGGGGGTCCGCCAGGACAATGGTGAGTGCCCACCCGCCTCCACAGACAGGTAGGAAGCCAAAGGAGGGGGCTCATGACTCCCAGGCTCTAAAGGGTTCATCTGACATGGCGGGAACCCCACAACCCCTGCCAGAGCGGGGCTCCCCTTCCAACCCTCAGGCCTGGCTCTGGAAGTATCACAGGGCTCAATCTGAGAAGGAAAAAAGCCTTCACACAGGAAGGAGCCCCCGCCCGGGAAATTCCCTCGAACCGATCACCAGGAACAGGAGCCCAGCCCTGGCTGCCCCTCCACCCTGCTCTTCCAGGGCCTGAGGCACCTGCTTCCCTGGAAGGGGTGGTGGGGGCTGGGAGCCCCTCAGCTGCCCCCAAAGGCTTCACCGAGAGGCCTGGGCTGGGCAGGGCTCATCCAGGAGCCCTGGGTCCCTCGCTCCACCCCCAGGAAAGCCTCCTCCAACTTAAGTTCCATCATTAGTGTCACCCTTTGCAGGTCCCAGTGCAATACCTCCCACTCCCCTAGCGTCACCTCCCTGTTCCCCATCTCTGCAACCAAGACTGGTTAAAGGGAGAGGCAAGAGACTGTGTGAGTGTGTGTGTGTGTGTGTGTGTGTGTGCGCGCGCGCGGAGGGGGTGGGCGGGGGGAGATGAAGAAAAAAGAGGAGATAGAGCTGGACTCTTACAGAATCAAGAAGCCAAGGGCTTTCCAGGCCTCCTGAGCACTCTCCAGGCCTTTTCCCATCAGCACCTCAAGCCAGCAACCCCTGCACCTCTGCCCAGCTATTTCCACTTCCCAGGAAAATCCACCATGAAACCACAAGGCAAGGGGCCCGGAGCTCTGGCAGCCCAAGAAGCCAGATGCTCAGATCTGACCCTCGCTGTGCACAGGGCCCTGCCTGGTGAGGGCTTGGCCCTCCCTCAGTTTCCCTGTTGTAAAGATTCAATGTCTTTTGAGAATCTAACAGGTTCCATCTGAGTCTCCAAATACAGCCTGGCTCCTCTACCCTCGGGGAGGGGGGTGAGAAAGAAGAATGGAACTGAGCAGCAGCCTGGGTTAAGGGAGAAAGGGACGTGTGTGTCCTTCTCTCGCCCCCAACCCACCCCTAGGCAGATCCACCACATCAGCCTGAATCCCAAAAACATAACAAACTAGCAGCTGCCATCCGGGCCATCACTGCCCCCACCCCACCCCACCCCAAGGCTCCACTCCCTCTGGGAGTCGTTCAAAGGGACTCCGGGAGCCTACATATAAATAGTCCCCCATCCCAGGACTCTGCCAGACGCGCCCATTTCCTCCCCCATCCCATGGAAGTCACCTAGGCTGGGCAGGGCTCCACGTGGGAACGCGGGGACCAGGCCGCTGCAGGTACAATCACCCAGCAGCGTCAGTGCAGCCTAATCCCCCAGCCCCCACGGGCAGCCTTTGAAAAGGGCCTGCAGTGATTCCAGCTGTCTCTCCCCTTCTCTCCAACCACAGTCCCCAAGGAAGGGGGAGGACCAAAAGCTGAGGGGGTGGGGGTACTGAGGGCCACGGAAATCCCTGCCATCCATTCCCCCTGGGAGCTGCAACCAGCAGCCGTGGCTGCCCCAGAGACTGGCACAGAAGGCCACCCCACACCTCCACCCCCGAGGGCCCCAGCTCCGGCCTGAGCTCCCAACACGCAGGAGCAACACCCCCGACCTCCGTTCGGGAGGCGGAAAACGAAGGCCAGGCGCAAGGAAACTTCTCACCGGGCCAGGGCTTCCTCCGCCCTTCCCCCTGGTGGAGCCTGCGGAAGCCTCTGCCCAGGCCCCGCGCACAACACGCGTTCTCACCATGGGACACTGAAGCCGGCCTCTGCGGGGTGGACAGGCAGGTCCGGGGCCCCGGGCAGGAGCCCCCCTCCCCTCCCCGACCCCAGCTGAGGAGTAACGCCCCCGTCCGCACACTCCCCCGGCCCGGGCCGCCTCCCCAAGTGCGGCGCAGGGAGCGCCGGGGCGGGGGTGGGTGATTCAGTCCCCAGCCTCGGGTGCCCGGCCTCCCTGGTGGCCCCGGGGTGATGGCTCCACACCTCGAGGCCGCGCCCCCACCTGCCGCATTTCCCCGTTCTGAGTCACCCCTGGCTTGCTCAGAACGCTTGACTTTGGGACTTCCTGTCGGCACTGGCGGCTGCGAACCTGTGCCCCGCGCCTGGAAGTGCGGGGTGGGAAGGAGGACAGGCTACGCGTGGGCAGACTGACCCGAAACTCCCCTCACGCTCTCTTCCCAGACTGGAGGCAGAACAGGGGCCGAGGGGGGGCGAGGAGTGGAGAAAATCTCAGGGGGCAGGGACTTCGGCAGTGTGCGCCCCGCCAGCCCAGGAGCCCCCTCCCCAAAATGAGGGGCCTTCACAGAAATGCCTTCTCCGCAAAATCGGAGCAAACGGGTTAGTGAATTCAGATCACCAAGAGGCTGAGTCCGCGCACCGAGAGCCCTTCCGACACCCCGTTTTCCAAGGGACCCCCGTGCCCCCGCCGGGATGCGTTCCTGAGTCGGCGCCGGGGCTGCAACCGCGTGGCCCGCGTCTCGTTCCCTTCTCCGCGGCCGCCGAGCCCCGCGCTCCCGGGCCGCTACCCCTCAGCCTCTAAAACCCCGGGTGTGGGAAGCGGGTGGGGGGTCCCAGGTTTGTCCCAGTCGCGGTCCGCGCGCCTCCCAACCCCAGCGGAGGCTCCGGGGCTGGGCGGCGCCAGGTCGGTTTCCAAAGTTGCGCGCGGCGAAGCGCACGGAGCTCGAGGAGGCGCCGAGGTTCGGGAACCGGCAGCCCGGGCTGGGGCGCCGCCGCGCACACAAACTCACCTTCCTTGCCCTGCGCCGCGGTAGCGACCAGCATGCAGCCCCACAGCAGGGCGAGACAGGTACGGGGCCTCCGACGCTCCATGCCACGCTCCTTGCTCTCGGCCTGATCCCTGCCCGGCTCCCGCACGCCCGCAAGCCGGCTCCGGTGTTCCGCTCCCGCCCGCTGCCCGCGCGCAACTTCAGCACCTCCTGCCCCAATCCTTAATGGAAGTTGGGTGAGAACCGGCTCCTGTTCATTCATGCCCCAAGCTGACGTCACCTAAGCCACGCCCCTAGGAATGTCTTTAAAGGGGCCGGGCTAGCTTCAGGAGAGAAGGGAGAGGAAGTCCCCAGACGTTTGGAAAGGACTAAGGGGCCCTCTGGACTCGCTGGCGCCCCCCAAGGCCTTCCCAAGTTTGAGTGCCTCAAAGTGCCAGTGCCTGCAGGGCTAGTCCTAGGTGATCTCTGAGCCTGGATCCTCGCCCCACGCACTGGGATGGTTTTGCTCTGAGCCATCCCCACTCTTACCCTTTGCCCTCTGGGACCCTGCTGAACAGTGTGGCCCGAGACCTGAGCTGAAATGGGCCGGGGTGGGATGGAGGGCAAGAAGCAGTTGCCTCTTTAGCCGCATGCCTAGGAGGGGAGCTGCAAAATCGACCCAGGTGCCCTTTTCTCTGGACCTCTGAAGCTGGGGAGAGCATCTCTGCTTAGGAGCCTCTACGAATACAGCAGCCTTCATCTCGAACCTGAGTCTTGGCCCCTTGCCTTCCTCCCTGAACTACATGAGCTTCAGCACCAGCTCCAGCTTCCCCACCAACTACCGGACCTTGGGCTCCGTGCAGCCAGCCAGCAGCACAGCCAGTGTCCATGCGGGCGCCAGGGGCTCTGGCTCTCAGATTTCCGTGTCCCCCTCCACCAGTTGGCTCAGTGGATAGAGCGTCGGCCTGCGGACTGAGGGGTTCCTGGTTCGATTCCAGTCAGGGGCATGTGCCTTGGTTGTGGGCACATCCCTAGTGGGGGGCATGGAGGAGGCAGCTGATCGATGTTTCTCTCTCATCGATGTTTCTGACTCTCTATCCCTCTCCCTTCCTCTCTGTAAAAAATCAATAAAATATATTTTTTTTAAAAAAAGATCATAGCGGACAACTGGGCCCAGGATGACAAGCTGGCTCAGAAGAACCAAGAGGAGCTAGACGAGTACTGGTCCCAGCAGACTGAGGAGGGCATCACAGTGGTCACCTCGGAGGCCGCTGAGATAGGGGCTGCTGAGAGGACACAGAGCTGAGACGTACGGTCCAGTCCTTGGCGATCGACCTGGACTGGATGAGAAATCTGGGAGAACAGCCTGGGGGAGGTGGAGATGCGCTATGCCATGCAGATGGAACAGCTCCACAGGATCCCGCTGCACCTGGGGTCAGAGCTGACCCAGACCCCAGCAAACGGGCACTGTCAAGCCCAGGAGTATGTACGAGACCCTACTGAACATTAAGGTCAAGCTGGCGGCTGAGATCACCACCTACCAGCACTTGCCGGAAGAAGGGCACCTCTTTGAGGGGCAGGAGGCCAATAAAAAGTCCAAAGATCATTGAACATAAAACAAGGAAAGAAAAAGAATACAGCAATCTTAGAGCAGCCACCTCTAGAGATGAGTCTGACATGTATTATCTCATTTAATTCCCATCTGGGAAGTAGGAATTATTATACCCATTTTACAGAAGAGGAAATGGGTTCCACGGGCTTAAACAACGTGCCCAAAGGTTGCACAGCCCAAAGGTAGTAGAGCCAGGATTTGAATCTGGGTAGTTGCTGCTTTAACCACTGCCCCATCCAGGGGAAGGGTGGGCAAGGTGCTGTTGTGCAGGGCACCTACCCCCTGACCCTGGCAAGGACAGAATCAGTTGGTCTGTTTGACACTTTGGAGGACACCTGCTTCCCACCGGCCCCTTCAAAGGGCCTCTCCCCAAAGGTTCCTCAGACATGAGCTCACCTTCCCCCCTGACGGAAGCCGCTGACATTACTGAAACAAACGGGAAATGTCCTCTCACCTGCTTGCCTGGCCGCCCACAGCTGCTGTTGCCCAATTGCCTTTTGGCCAGTCTGGGAGGAGCAGCTGTAGCAAACCTGATTTCCTGGGAAGATCCGGCCCCTTCTGCCCGCCTCCTTCTCTCAGATCCCATCCTCTCCAGGACTCCCCTGGACATTGGCCCAAGAGCTGCTCTGGGCTACTCTTGTACCCAGGTCCTCCCTGCCAGATGTGGACTTCTTGGCCTCTTGGCCTTGATGCCTGCCCTTGAGAAGCGGGTCCAGGCATCTCCCCCAGAGAGGGGAGGGCTAATTACAAGTGTCAGGGGTAGTGTAATGAAAGCCTTTGACCAAGATTGTGGGAGGGAGTCTTGGTCTTCCGAGAGTGTGTGCAAGTGCCCGTGAGAGTGAGTGTGTGCGTATGTGGGCGTATTGGTGTATGTGTGCATGTGTGTGTGAGCATGTGTGGACAGGAGAGGGTTTGGGTATGAGTGTGAGGGTGCCATACTTGGCAGTGGTAGCGAACATAGACTAAGGAGTCAGCCTAAAGTTTTTGAAATTTCGCTTCTTAGAGTCTCATGTTGCTCATCTGGAAGATGGATAAACCTACCTACTTCAGAGATCAAATAAGGTCATGCATGTAAACCACATGGGCCATGACTACAGAATGCACTTGTTAACTCTCAGCTGCTATTACAGTTACACATGGTAGAGCCAAGGGAAGCAGCATCTGGGGTGGGTGGGGCATTGGTATGCACGGGCACCTCATTGGCCCACGAAAAGAGAGAGAGAGAGAGAGAGAGATACATGGTCTGTGTCACTGGACAAGGACCAGGAGGCCTGGAGCAGGTCTGCCTCAGGCTGGCCATAATGTGTGGGTTCTTGACCTCAAGCAGGAAAGATTTCACAACATGAGTCCAGGTGATTTTGAGAGCACGTTTATTAAAGCTGGGGACAGTGGAAAACAGGAAGGGCTTAGGGTGGAAGGAGCATCAGGAGGGAGCCTAGGCGGTGCTCTGCTCTGGTTCCCTAGAACCTTACAGGAAAGAAATGAGCCTGGGGGGGGGCGGGGCTGCTGTCAGCTCATCGGAAAGTCTGAGAAGAAGGGGGCCTTGGGGACAGGTTCAGGGGGTGAGCCTGGGGCAAGCTGCTGCTGCCCGCTGCTCCCCTGGTTGCAAGTCTCGTGGGGACCCTGAGAGTTTAGGAGAAAGAAAGTAAAAAGTTCATGCCCCAGAACAGGCATGGGTGCTATAGAGAGACCCCCAGTGGGGCCTTTGTCTTAAGGGTTTTTATCTTTCTTCTGAAGGCAGGTGAGAATCTAAGTGGAAGATCTTAGTAGAATATTCACCAACTTTTCAGGTGCGTTTTTAATATGCGAATGCATTGAAATGAGCCCATCGAGGAGTTTGGGATTATTCTTTGGTCGGCTTTACTATTTTACTTTTATCTTGGGTCTCTCTGGCTCTAATTGGGTTTTTGTTGTTTGTTCCCCTAACTTCAGCCATCCTTGGGTTTGCCTGACACAAATAGCATGAACTGGATCTCTGGCCTCTGTCTCCTCACCCAGGGTGACTTAGCCATGTATTCTCTGGTTAGGGAGGAGAGGTATAAACTATTTGCTCTCAAGTGTCTCGGGGAACATAAGGTCTTGTGCGTCACCAGCTGGCTGTGAATTGTTCAAATTGTTTGACCTTATTTAACTATCTTCTCTAATTTTCACCATTCCACTTGCCCAGGAATTTTCTTAGTTTCTTACTGTCCTGCCTCAGTATGAATAAGTATTTTGCATATTGTGTTGGACCTCGGGGCTATAGACACTGTGTGGTGGGTATAAAATGTCATGTGTGCCTGACTCAGTGGTTGAGCGTCAACCTATGAACCAGGAGGTCACGGTTCAGTTCCCAGTCAGGGCATAGGCCCAAGTTGTGGGCTCAATCCCCAGTTGTGAGGTGTGCGGGAGGCAGCTGATTGATGATTCTCTCTCATCATTGATGTTTCTATCTCTCTCTCCCTCTCCCTTCTGCTTTGAAATCAATAAACACATAAATAAATACATAAAATAAAATGTCATGTGTGCTGTATGTAAGGTTCTGTCTGTACCTGTGTGTTACATGCCATTTGCAGGCTCTGCATGTTGAATGTGTCGCTAGAATATATGCTCCAAGAGGGCAGGGATGTTTGTACAAAACAGAGAGTGTCTGACACAAAGCAGGTATTCAACAATGAATGAATTAATGCATAATGCGTGAATGAAAGTATTGGCAAGTTCTATGTTGCGTGAAAGTCTCTGGGTGTTGGCTGGTCCCTGTGTGGCGTGTGCGGGTTTCCATGCATGGCTCTAAGAAGTTGAACCCTTGTGCCTGGGGTGCAGACAGGCCCTGCGGGCTGTGTGGGCTCTGTGCCCAGGGGTATGTGCCCAGCTAGGGGCAGAGAGCTCAGAACTGGGTGTCGCTCATCTATGACATGCCATGTGAGCAGAGACCTGTGGGAAGGGTAGCGTGTGAGGTGACAGGAGGGTGTGGGGTAGTGGCAGCTCCTGGTCTTTGCTCATGTACCTGGTGACACCACTCTTCCCTCTCTTCCTGTTCCAACCCGGAGTCCTTCCCGCTCTGGGTGACTGGATGCTGAGAAGGAAAGCTCTTCGGTGAGTCTTATAACGCGGCACTGAACAGTGGTATTTATAGTGACATAATAAGCCCTAATGGAGATGGAATTACCCCATAAAGGCCCCAAAGAGCCCTCAGGGCCGGAGTGCCACTACAGCCAGCACGGCTCTGGTGCAGGCAGGTGGAGCCGGGCGCGCTTGTGTGTGGGTGCCGGCCTCACCTGCTCACCTCACCTACAGCCCACCAGCCTGTCTAGGACTTGGCTGGGGGCTGGGGCAAGCAGAGGACAAAGATAAACGTTCAAACACGAATTTCACCTACCCCACCTTTGCTCTGTGCCTGCCTCGGGTCAAGAGCAAAAAAAAAAAAAAAAAAAAAAAAAAATCCTTATAGTCAATATTTAGAAAGTGCTTCCTCCAGGCCAGGCCCATTCTAGGCACCATACTGAGCCCTTTACTTCTCATCATAGCCCCATGAGGTGGGCACTGTTACTGTCCCCATTTTGCAGAGGAACAAACTTGCTTGTAAACGTGGGAGCTGGCATTCTAGCCCACAGTCTGGATCCCTCGCAGGTACCTCGCTCGTCCACTGCCTCTCGGAGCACTGGAGCCCACAGGACCCAGAGAAGCGTCCTGCAGCCTGGAATGCTGCACCCGCTCTCTGATGCCACAGAGTCTTCAGGCCAGTCTAATGGCCAGCTCCCAGGAGCTTGAGCCCCGGGAGCACCCGTACCACATGCCCCCCTGGACCTTGGCCTCAGCCAGCTGAACTCTGTCTTCCAGAGCCTCGAACTGTCTCCCCGAGAGAGCCCGTGAGCTCCCCAAGGCAAGGAGTGAGTCAGACATCCCTTTGCATTCCTGGCACCAGCTAGTGCGTGTACACAGGCGTCATTCAGCAGGTGCTCACCCTGGATGGTGACGCTCTAAATCAGTCCCCTCCATGTATTTCAGTTCACATTTCTTAAAGGCCTACTGTGTGCCACGCCACTCTCACCATTGTGAACTCATTTACCCCTCCCCGCAGCCCTGGCAGGAGAAGCCGATACTGTCCCTATTTTTGCAGGTGAAGACGTGGGCCTGGGAATGGCTTCACCCTCAGGACTGCTGCTGGATTAAATGACGTTTTATATGTAAAGGCCTAGCACAGCGTCTGGCACACTCTAAGTGCGTGCTAAATCTTAGCTATTATTACCTTCACGTCAAAAGTCACATCTGGCCTGCCCGGCGTAGCTCAGTGGTTGTGCATGGACCTATGAACCAGGAGGTCATGGTTCGATTCCCAGCCAGGGCACACGCCCGGGTTGCTGAAAGATCCCCAGTGTGGGGTGTGCAGGAGGCAGCCAATCAATGATTCTCTCTCATCATTGATGTTTCTATCTCTCTCTCCCTCTCCCTTCCTCTCTGAAATCAACTTGAAAATATATATATATACATGTATATTTCTTTAAAGTCACTTCTGAAAAGCCAGCTGAGATCTCCCAGGTCAAATAAATCCGTTCACCCTGGAACAAACCTCAGCTCTTTGCCCGGGTCTCCCCTTTAGGCAGGGAACTCCTTGAGGCACAGGG